>NC_081183.1:121628370-121928370 GCF_029867415.1 Vicia villosa
TCTATTTGAGTTGATGATATCAGTTGGAAAATCACGTAAACTTGTTGAGGATGGCTTCACACCAATGTATTCACGAAAGATAAATTTAGTCATTGTTACAATTTGAAAAGAGGAGGATATGAGTTTAGTTGGCTTTTGTGTTGTGTTTTGAATTAATAACCAACTCTTCTTTCCCTTTTATAACACTACGGATCCAATGAATTAGTGCAAATAAATCTATCTTGATGTCATGCTGCTAACATAACACAAATATTTTTCTCTTAAATGCAAGAACGTCAATAATGTAATATTCAATGACTAACTATAATTGAGTATAAAAAAGGACTAATTATAATACAATTACTAGTCAATTAGTTTATTTATTTTGGTGCATCGTGTAATATTCAGTGACCAATAATAATTTAGTTAAAAAAAACTAGTTATAATACAATTTAAAGTCAATTAGTTTATTTATTTTAGTACAACGTGTAATATTCAATGACTAATTATTATTGATTAAAAAATAGACTAATTATTATAAAATTACTAATTAATTATTTTATTTATTTTAGTACATCGTGTAATATTGATAGGAAGATTCCTAATAAGACTATAAAATTAGGGTTTTCTAACTAAAAGGGGAAGAACACTAAAAAGTAAAGGAAATTAAAATAAAAGATAACTTTGATTTCTTTTTGATTGATTTGTAATGTGTCAATGACACTACATATATAATGTTACTAATGGGCCAATAACTAAAATGCCCAAATACTAGTGGAAACCCAATTCAATAACAATTGAACTAAAATACCAACTAATATAAAACCTTAAATTAATAATTCTAATTAAACTAAAAATATTAAAAATATAACTAAATACTCTCTATCATTGCCAACCCCTTCAAAACAACCTTGTCCTCAAGGTTGTAAAATAACACTTTAGATGCTAAATTTTCTGTGGCTGCATTACTCTTTCCTGGATCCCACACAATGAATAGAAAAACTTCACTAATGTAAATAAAACCATAGTAGAAGACAGAAACATCTTGGGGTTGTTTGGATTTCAGACATGATCCAGCTAGACGTGTCGGTATTGACGGTGTCTTACACTCAGCTAGTGGATTTGGCTTCTCAAACTTTTGAACTTTCTCCCTTCTACGTTCAATCATAGGAAAAATCTCCTCTGTGAAATATTTTAGACTCGCATCAACAATATACTGTTTTAGAAATGGAAGAAGCCATATATTTGAAACAAATAAATCTTCAGCTTCCAAATTTAATGGTATAAGGGATAACAATGTTTCAGGTCCCATTACAACAAGAGTTGATCCAAGGTATACACGAAGTTGTTTCCTAAAGGAAAAATCTTCATCAGACAGCTTCTGCATATCTTCCAATTTTTTTTTGAGAATACCTCTCATGAAATAAGGAGAGTTACTTCCTAATTTGTGAAAGATAGCTGAAACAACTTCAAATACTCTATCCCAGGCACCAGAATAATGATAATCAAATAAGCTCTCAACAATTGCACAAATTCTCTCAATGATGGTTGGTCTTGATTTCCCTGATTCATCCAAGGTTATCTGATCCACACCTTGTTTAATCAAGGTCTCATCACTGCAATAATTAATTATGTTCTTGAGTGCATCTGCAGTGGCAAATATGGCCTCTTCATGTGCAGATGCTAAAATATCTTTGAGCTCATTAAAGATACTGGGAAGCTTAATCACACACATTTGTCTGTTTAGAGAAAATACTTTCTTTATTCCAGCATCAAGCAAGCAGGCATTAAATGTTATTCCATCTCCAGGCATCATATTCGACGAGGTAGAAAGAGTCGATAATGAACACCACACCTCAAGTAGTGCTTCGGGAGAAACTTCTGATTCAGGGTTTAGAAAGAGGAAATTCAAACAATTTGTTATGCGTTTTGTGACTAGGGGCTGATGCAGAATCAGAAAACTATTGAAGTGCTTAAGGATGCTGGTTTTGAATGTTAGTGACAACAAAGGAAAGCATTCTTTTAAGGCATCCAGAATGTACAAAACCTGTTGGGATCCTGTAGCTTCTTTACCAGCATTTGCAGTTGCATTTGCTCCCCCAGCAAGCAGAGGAAACCTGTCGAGTATGATTTGGACACCTTCACTTACATATGCTAGTAGCGAAGACTTTTGAAAGCTTATCAAGACATCACGGTGAAACAAATGAGATTGCTCTCTTACCTTATATCGTGAATCAGTAATAAACACTAACAAGACATTGAACAGCAGGGACACGTCAGCCCAATGAACACTATGTCTATTGATCAACAAAGGTAAAAGGCACTTCAATCCATGAATAACCGCAGATTCGGAACTCGACGGAGACTGTGTAACTCTCACAACCAGCTCGGATAGAAACTCCCTCTCAAACGAAGAAACTAAATTGGGGAAAAAATCAGGGAGTGAGCGAACCGGTTCGAAATCGTAGCTAGGAACGATATCGTTAATTTTGATTATGTAATTGTGAGTGAATGATGAATTAATTTCTTCACGTTGTTGTTCATCATCATCATCTTCAAACGGACACGAGAACCGCCTCGAACTGCGATGTGTGCTTCCGTGGTTCAAAGGTTTCGCCAAAGCTTCAGGTGTCTTGAAGTTGTTCCTGTGCGTTCGCAAGTGCAGTCGGAGATTGGCGTCGCGCTTGAAACCTTTCCCACAAATCTCATAGAAATGGAGATGATCCGTGAGCAGTTCCACGGAGTCGAGCTCCACGATTTCGTGTGCTTCGTTGTAGTCATCCACCGTGAGGTCATTGTTGTCGGGAGGTTCGGTGTTTGAATCGATAGGAAGCACTTTCAGATCTGCTTCTGCATCCTCTTCTGTTTCCTCATCTAAATCAGAAACTCGTCTTGTGCAAAGATCATTCACCGTAGCACAAGAGAGGTCACCTTCGTCAAGCTCTGCTTTCTTGTAAAGATCCTTAACGAGATCTTTATCTTCCGAATCTGATTCATCATTATAGTTATCTTTGTCTGGAGAAATATCACATACAGTTGCAGCTTTGCTGAGACTTGAGTCACTTGACAGACCAGAAAAAACATCACCATAACCTTCATCACCACCAACACCGTAATCGGATTTCACCGGATTCTCGTATTGGCTTTCGTAATTCAGAATTGGAGGAACCAAAGAAGCGGTATGAATGTGAGAATACGGGCCCGAATTATACAATGATTGATTGGGATTAGGGTTAGGATACCCATTATGGGGGTTCCATTGATTTTGATTGTCCCAACGATTTGGACTGCTGGGTTGTTGAAAATTGGGGTTTTGAGGAGGTTGAAAGGGTGAGTTACGATCAAAGGGTTGTTGTGGAGGCTGATGAGGGAATTGACGAGGCAATGTTTGGGAGAAATAGTTGCCATGGATGAGATTTTTTTTTAGCGTGAATGAAAATGGGACTTTAAGGGTTTTGGTATGTAGAGGAAAAGATAACAGATCCGGAGGTATTGTGCATTGGAAAGGATTTTGAAACTTTTTTTTAGATCTTTTCTTAAAACAAGGATGAGACACTTGTAAATGCTTCTCAAAATCTTTTCTAATTGTGTAATAGGTTTTTGTTGGTTGCAGTGGTTGATGATGATTATTGTAGTAGTATGGATAATGAGATGATGAATAGGATAAATATGAGTCATGATTAGGTGAATGTGGTGAATACCCATGGTTTGGATACAAATTTGGTGATGATGATCCATGAATGTAACAAGGTGTAAAAAGTTCCCATGGAAATGATGGAAAGGATGGTGTGGTAGGAGTGGTGTCTATGGTGGAGTAGTATGGAAATGAAGGTGTGTGATAAGGATAATCAATTGGAGGATTTGAGTACATGAATGAAAGCATCAATTGATAGGAAGTTATCCTACCAAAATCTATAACTAGGGTTTGTAAAAGAAAGGGGAAGAACAATAATAAAAAGCTAAGAGAAATTAAAATTAAAATAACATTTTCATTCATTTGATTGATTTGTAATGTGTCAATGACACTACATATATAATGTTACTAATGGGCCAATAACTAAAATGCCCAAATACTAGTGGAAACCCAATTCAATAACAATTGAACTAAAATACCAACTAATATAAAACCTTAAATTAATAATTCTAATTAAACTAAAAATATTAAAAATATAACTAAATACTCTCTATCAAATATCCTATGACTAATAATAATTTAATTATAAAAAGACTAATTATAATACAATTACTAATTAATTAGTAGTTTATTATTTTAGTACAACGTGTAATATTGATTTGATTAATAAAACCCGACTAAATATAAGCCTAAGAAGAATTCAAGGTATGTAGTAACTGTGTTGTATATTTTCTTACAGGATTTGGACTTTAATCATTCTATGGGCATCAAAATTGAATTTACATTCGATATTTGTGTGAGAGTTTTTTTCCAAAGACAATTTTATTTGCTTTTTTGTTTGTTTTTCGTACATCACAAATGTTAGTCCCTATAATAAATATTATTTTCTGTATTGTAAATAAATAAATAATTCACATATGGAAAAAGAAAACAAATTAAATAAAAAAAACTCAATTAAATCCCTCACAAAATCTAGATTAATCTCTGAGAAAAAAGGTGTTGGTGGCTATCTTGCTTAGTTGTGTGAGGAGTTTCCGGGTCTTTATGCGCTATCTTGCTTGAAAAAGGTGTCGAGTGGACAGTATGGGGGGATGGCGAGATGTTGTTCGGTTTTAGGGAGATCGTGGCATGAGGGACATATTGTGGAATCCGGCGGATCCGGTGTCTCTTTCTTCTCTTGATTCAAAATTAGGAAGAATCGGCGTGGAGGAGGACAATCATAATAAGGCATTTTGGACTGCTGAGTCGAACGAAGTTTTTTCGGTATCATCTTGTTATTAATTTTATGCTTCCTTTCACACTCCTATCGGCCCCCAGAATAGACATGATGATGTCTTGCGCATAGTGTGGAATTCAGAGGCTCCTTACAAAATCAAGGCTTTTGGTTGGAGGCTTTTCGTGAATAGACTCCCTACGAAGGATCTTTAGAAGACAAGAGGTATTGTCTTTCCTTTAAATTGTTTAAAGTGTGTTTTTTGTGATATAGAGTTGGAGAGTAGGGATCACTCTTTTTTGCATTGTAAATTGGTGAGGAATAGTTGGAATGAGATAGCTAATTGGATAGGTAAACAGGTGGGTGTGGCGGAAGAGTGTTACTAGAATTTTATGGATTGGTACTCTTTTTGTAAAGTGAAGAAACTTAAAAAGGAAAATGGGGATTTGTTTGACTTGCTACTTCTTGGTCAATTTGGCTACTTCGTAACGGTATATGCTTTCGAAATGATAGGTGTGATATCGGTAATACGGTATAGAATATAAAGATTTTGGTATGGAAATGCACGGTTCTAGAAGAAATTACGAACTCCAACTTTGGTTTCTACGATTTTAGCAAAGATCCTTTGCTTTTTCTTTTGTAATTTATTTCGTTGGTAATTTGTTTATCCTTTTTGTCGGGTTGTTTTCCCGTTGTATTGTGTAAAAAGGTTGAATAACCCTTGGTTCTCTCTTTAATATCATCTTGCTTACACAAAGCGATCTCTGAGAAAATATTCATCTTTAATCTCTTACAAAATTTAACTGAGTCATATTAGTCTCTCTATTAATATTTTGTTCGAACTGATTTCTTCCTACTTTTGAACCGTGACTAGACAACCATGTGTTTTATTTATGCCACATCTATTATCACTTTCATCCCGAACTGAGCTCGCCGGTAATAAACTTCTCCACCCGTCTTTCGTCGCTACCGTCCTTTTTTTCATCTCTATCGTGTTGGAAACCTAGACGACGACTTTTTCTATGGCAATAATAATGACCTTAGTTCTCTCTTGGGCCCAGATTCTAAAGCTCCTGTTAATGCTAGCATTGTTGCTTTCGGGCCATTCGCACATGATTCAGGATTCTAGGAGCTTGTTGTTGATAATGGAGTTACAGTTTTGTCGTTAAGGGTGGAGAATTATTTAATTGACGTTAAAATATTGGATAACGAGGATGCTGGATAATGAGAATAGAAAACGAAGAAGGAGAAGAACAATTTAAGGAACGTGAAATAAAAAAATGATTATAGTTGTTATTTTTCTGTTGTTTATGATCTTTTAAGAAGGTTTAGTTCTGTTATACTGGAGTGGCTTGAGATAATTTCTTACTTTTGTAAATTATATATATGGCATGAATAACATACATGGGAGTCTAGTTACACAGTAAAAGTAATAATAAACCGTTTTGATAACAATATTCACCAAAAGATTAACATGACTTGATTAATATTGTAAGAATTAAATAGACTTTTTTCTCATGGCTTAATCTGGACTCTACTGTTTTTATGAAGGACAAAAATGAGTGGTCACGTGAAAGTGAACGGTGCATTTGAATTAATTTTTCTACCGCAAGCAATTTTTTGAGTGATTAAAAGTAGTTATTTTCCGAAATGGATTTTGCACGGTAACATGTTGGACACGCGAAAGCGGTTAGTTACATAACAGAGCTAAAATTCAGTATTAGTCACGTGAAAGTGGACGGTACCTTAAAATATAATTATTTTTCTACAAAAAAATATTTCTCATTATAAATATAACAGAAGACTTAGTGAGTATCAACGGTTGACGAGAGCTGCATTCCGGTCTCCCGTTTCATTTTTTAATTAAAATCAAATTTATTTTCCGCTTTTTCTCAAGCAAAAAATCATTATCATCGCCTTAGATAAACATAATAATAGTAAAGAATGGTAATTTACATTGGTCTTTGTTGGGATGATAATCTTTTTTACTGAACTGATATTTTCATGCATTTGCAAACCTATCAATTGCTCCCCTTAGAGTTTCTACCGCTTATTCTTATTTCACAATTTCACGTACTCCCATAATTGTAATTCACTTATCTATTTATATTATCCTACTTATTTTATTTCATTTCATTTAAAAAAAGTATAATATTTTATTACTTTAATCAAATAATAATTCTATCAAATATTTTATTTATTGTAAATCAAATCTTAATTATTTCTGAATCTTCCTGATTACACTATTTATGTAATTTTATATTTCAACTCGATTAATATTCTAATTAAATAATTATATAATTAATCCAAATCTTGAAAGTTGTAGTATTTTTCAATTCATTCATTCCCTAACAATTATACTTATAGAAAATTAAAACATAAAATAAAAATAGTAACTACAGATAGGATGTAATTTTTATAAGAAAAGGAAAACAAATACATGAGAAAAGTAAAATTCTCCACACATACAACATAATACAAATACACACATGAAATAAGTAGCACACATAGGTCTTATTTAACATATATATAAAAAAGACTAAATCATATAGAGCTTAGAACATAGGATCTAGCTCTATATTGTATAGTTTATGATGCTTGACCTATAAATGAAAGATTCATTACTCGCCAGATACATCTAGCGATCGAGTAACTGCTCAACTGATTTGGTGAGGAGGTCCTGCAAGCTATGCTCTACAACAAAAGGTTCGTGCTCACCAGGAGGGGGATGTGCAGAGTCATTAGCGTTCCAGAGAAAAACACCATTGAGTTTTGAGTGTTTTTTGAGTTGTATGCAGCCGGCAATAAAAGTCTCTCGTGATATCTTATTATCCTTAGCGTCATTCTGGTCGGTGCTAATTCCGGGAAGGACTTTTTGAGGAGGGTAGCCTTTGATTAGATTGTCAAAGATCACTACAAAGTCCTTAACCGTGGATACAATATTTTTTTGATTGTAGAATTGGTAGTCAACCCAATTGATATTGGCACTGTTTGCATAAAACAAATCACGGTAGTGGGATTCGTTTTTCTCAGATGGAGCAATGGACACCACATCAATATTTAGGTTACCATCATTCTTGAGTTTTGTTATAACTTCTCCTATGCAGTTAACAAACAAGTCATTACTAGTTTTGATAGTTTCATAATTAATGTCAATGCCATCAATTATGTTGCCGCTTTCATTGTTGTATTTTCCGATGAGCACTTTGAGTGAATTTACAGCCTGCCTAGTCCATACAGTTTCCTCAGCAGGAAAGAATGGAGTTTCAACATCACGACCTCTTATGCTTATCACCACCTTTACATTTGGATTATTTTTCTTGAACTCTTTCACTTTATCTGGGCCAAAGTATTCCACATCCCAAGTTTCTTTGAAATTTCCGTTGCCTTTCCCATCTTGGTTATACTCCTCACTTGCAAAGCCCAAAATGAATTGGAATTCAAATCTATTTGAGTTGATGATATCAGTTGGAAAATCACGTAAACTTGTTGAGGATGGCTTCACACCAATGTATTCACGAAAGATAAATTTAGTCATTGTTACAATTTGAAAAGAGGAGGATATGAGTTTAGTTGGCTTTTGTGTTGTGTTTTGAATTAATAACCAACTCTTCTTTCCCTTTTATAACACTACGGATCCAATGAATTAGTGCAAATAAATCTATTTTTTTTTAAAAGCCAGATATATTATAGAAACCAGAATTACACCAAAATCAAGGAAACCACTCCAAGAAAATTACACTCCTATTGCAACCTAACTTAAGTACAACAACGGTTTATTGCTAAACTCAAAGAAATTACAACTGGCACGCGTAATTTTCCCGATAAACGACCACCTCCAAATAAGAGCCTTACAACTCCAAACAACATCTCTTGAATTCCACGAAGAGTTGTTGAAAACTATATCATTCCTCCGAAGCCAAATGCTCCAAATAATACCAAGCCAAAAAATACCCTCCTTCCTTTTTTTAACCTTCTTCGATCTAAGATAATTGCTCCAACACCGAAAGTTCTCCTTTAAATCTTCACAAAACCTGTAAGACATTCCTATCCAATCGGCCATCTCCTTCCAAACCGATTCAACATAACGGCAATTGAAAAAAGAATGGACCAACGTTTCGGTAGTTTCGTCACAAAGAACACACTTATCATCCGATGCTAAGATAATACCTCTTTTCACAAGTAAATCTTTGGTTGGAACTTTGTTTAGGAAGCATCGCCAACCAAACGCTATGACTTTAAGGGGAGCGTCCACCTTCCACACCTCTTTGAAAATGTAATCAAACCGGTTTTCCGGCCCAAAGGGATAGTGTCTTTTACTCAAACCAGCACAGCAGGAGGAAACGGAGTAAATTCCGTTTAGCTCATTAGCCCAAGAAACCGAATCTTGTTTACCTTCACAAGGAGAAATATCCAATAACATTTTCTCCAGCAAAACAGTCTGAGACATAATGGGAGAAACCAAGTGGGATGCACTGCTGAAAGAAGTATCCGTAGCTGCCATAACACTACCGGCCCTAACAGTACCGGCTGGACTGATAAGAGGCCTGGCAGAACTGAAGAGAGGCCCTATAGGGGCTGTTTCGAAAACAGTAGAAGCTGCAGCGGAAACTGTAGGGGCAGCGACTTGCTCCCTTCCTGGCTGGGCAATATTTGCAAGACCAAAGTCACTCCAATGCCAACTACCGTCCATCCAACCCCCCATTGCTCCAATTGAGGCATCCTTCAATAGAGAGATATTGAACAACTCCGGAAAAAGATCTTTTAAAGTGCCTTCCTTCAACCAATTTGCATACCAAAAGGAAATAGAACAACCATTACCTACATGAAAAAAACAATTGTTAGTAAAAAACTCCGAAGATGTTATCTTCTCCAAAGTTGAAATATCCCTCCACCATATCGAAGAAGACCGCTCGGTATACTTCACCATGGAACAAAAAGAAGCCCTCAACTTCACATCTACATATCGCGCCTTCAAAATCCGAAACCAAATAGAATTATCCTCCCCAAAAATTCTCCAGTTCCACTTTAAAAGAAGAGCTTTGTTGAAGTCTTCTAAATTTCTAAAGCCAAGACCACCCTTCTCCACCGGAAGACACAAATCCTTCCAACTAACCCAGTGCATTTTCATATTACCCTCCGAACCACCCCAAAGGAAGTTACTTTGCAATTTATTTAATTCCTCTATAATCTTCTTAGGAGCTTTATAGAAAGAAAGAGTGAAAATCGCCATACTACTCAAAACCGTTTTTAGAAGAGTGATTCTTCCCCCAAAACTAAGGCACCGGCCTTTCCACGAATTCAACTTCCTCCTCACTTTATCCACCAACGGTTTCCAAGAGGAAATCCTTCTCGGATTTATCCCTACCATAATGCCTAAAAACTTGAATTCTTTATCTTCCGATCTACAAAAAAGAAAGTTAGTAGCAACTTCCAAAACATGCGGATTAATGTTAATACCAATCAACTTGCTTTTATGAAAATTAATTTTTAGACCCGAGACCTTTTTGAAGCCTTTCAAAACCGCTTTCATGGCCCAAAGATGATTCCAACTCCCGTCTCCAATTAATAGAGTATCATCCGCAAATTGGAGAATATCTATTTCACATCTCCCATTAACATTAAAACCAACAAAGTCTTCATTTTCCACCGCCTTACCAACCAAAGCCCTTAAACCTTCCGCTACAATCACAAAAAGAAAAGGAGAAATAGGGTCTCCTTGCCTTAGCCCCTTCTCCACTCCAAATTCTTTAGTAGGACTACCGTTAACAAGAACCGACATCTTACTAGAAAAAATAATCAATTCCATCCAACGCAACCACAACTCTCCAAACCCCATTTTCCTCATCATGAACCTAAGGAAGTTCCAACTTACGTTATCATAAGCTTTTTCAAAGTCGACTTTAAAAAGAAGACACTCCTTTCCTTCCTTACTAGCATAGTCCACAACTTCATTAGCAACAACCACTCCATCAAGCATTTGTCTTCCCGGCACAAAAGCACTTTGGTTAATCGATATGATTGAAGAGAGAACCCTCTTAATCCGACTAGCCAAGAGCTTAGATATCATCTTGTAAATGCTTCCCACCAAACAAATCGGGCGATAATCGTCGAGATCTAACGGATTGTCTTTTTTAGGAACAAGCGTTAGAAAAGAAGAAACAATGGCCTTAGATATAACCGAACCGGAATAAAAAGCATTAAAACAAGAGATCACATCTTCTTTAATAAACCTCCAACACTTCTTAAAGAAAAGAAGCGAAATTCCGTCCGGACCCATACTTTTCGAACCATCACAACTCCACACCGCGTCTTTAATCTCTTCCTCCGAAAAGCACACCTCTAAAGAATCTCTATCTTCCACACTCAAAGAACAAACCAAAACATCTTCCAAAATAAATCTATCTTGATGTCATGCTGCTAACATAACACAAATATTTTTCTCTTAAATGCAAGAACGTCAATAATGTAATATTCAATGACTAACTATAATTGAGTATAAAAAAGGACTAATTATAATACAATTACTAGTCAATTAGTTTATTTATTTTGGTGCATCGTGTAATATTCAGTGACCAATAATAATTTAGTTTAAAAAAAACTAGTTATAATACAATTTAAAGTCAATTAGTTTATTTATTTTAGTACAACGTGTAATATTCAATGACTAATTATTATTGATTAAAAAAATAGACTAATTATTATAAAATTACTAATTAATTATTTTATTTATTTTAGTACATCGTGTAATATCCTATGACCAATAATAATTTAATTATAAAAAGACTAATTATAATACAATTACTAATTAATTAGTAGTTTATTATTTTAGTACAACGTGTAATATTGATTTGAGTAATAAAACCCGACTAAATATAAGCCTAAGAAGAATTCAAGGTATGTAGTAACTGTGTTGTATATTTTCTTACAGGATTTGGACTTTAATCATTCTATGGGCATCAAAATTGAATTTACATTCGATATTTGTGTGAGAGTTTTTTTCCAAAGACAATTTTATTTGCTTTTTTGTTTGTTTTTCGTACATCACAAATGTTAGTCCCTATAATAAATATTATTTTCTGTATTGTAAATAAATAAATAATTCACATATGGAAAAAGAAAACAAATTAAATAAAAAAAACTCAATTAAATCCCTCACAAAATCTAGATTAATCTCTGAGAAAAAAGGTGTTGGTGGCTATCTTGCTTAGTTGTGTGAGGAGTTTCCGGGTCTTTATGCGCTATCTTGCTTGAAAAAGGTGTCGGTGGACAGTATGGGGGGATGGCGAGATGTTGTTCGGTTTTAGGGAGATCGTGGCATGAGGGACATATTGTGGAATCCGGCGGATCCGGTGTCTCTTTCTTCTCTTGATTCAAAATTAGGAAGAATCGGCGTGGAGGAGGACAATCATAATAAGGCATTTTGGACTGCTGAGTCGAACGAAGTTTTTTCGGTATCATCTTGTGATTAATTTTATGCTTCCTTTCACACTCCTATCGGCCCCCAGAGTAGACATGATGATGTCTTGCGCATAGTATGGAATTCAGAGGCTCCTTACAAAATCAAGGCTTTTGGTTGAAGGCTTTTCGTGAATAGACTCCCTACGAAGGATCTTTAGAAGACAAGAGGTATTGTCTTTCCTTTAAATTGTTTAAAGTGTGTTTTTTGTGATATAGAGTTGGAGAGTAGGGATCACTCTTTTTTGCATTGTAAATTGGTGAGGAATAGTTGGAATGAGATAGCTAATTGGATAGGTAAACAGGTGGGTGTGGCGGAAGAGTGTTACTAGAATTTTATGGATTGGTACTCTTTTTGTAAAGTGAAGAAACTTAAAAAGGAAAATGGGGATTTGTTTGACTTGCTACTTCTTGGTCAATTTGGCTACTTCGTAACGGTATATGCTTTCGAAATGATAGGTGTGATATCGGTAATACGGTATAGAATATAAAGATTTTGGTATGGAAATGCACGGTTCTAGAAGAAATTACGAACTCCAACTTTGGTTTCTACGATTTTAGCAAAGATCCTTTGCTTTTTCTTTTGTAATTTATTTCGTTGGTAATTTGTTTATCCTTTTTGTCGGGTTGTTTTCCCGTTGTATTGTGTAAAAAGGTTGAATAACCCTTGGTTCTCTCTTTAATATCATCTTGCTTACACAAAGCAATCTCTGAGAAAATATTCATCTTTAATCTCTTACAAAATTTAACTGAGTCATATTAGTCTCTCTATTAATACTTTGTTCGAACTGATTTCTTCCTACTTTTGAACCGTGACTAGACAACCATGTGTATTATTTATGCCACATCTATTATCACTTTCATCCCGAACTGAGCTCGCCGGTAATAAACTTCTCCACCCGTCTTTCGTCGCTACCGTCCTTTTTTTCATCTCTATCGTGTTGGAAACCTAGACGACGACTTTTTCTATGGCAATAATAATGACCTTAGTTCTCTCTTGGGCCCAGATTCTAAAGCTCCTGTTAATGCTAGCATTGTTGCTTTCGGGCCATTCGCACATGATTCAGGATTCTAGGATCTTGTTGTTGATAATGGAGTTACAGTTTTGTCGTTAAGTGTGGAGAATTATTTAATTGACATTAAAATATTGGATAACGAGGATGCTGGATAATGAGAATAGGAAACGAAGAAGGAGAAGAACAATTTAAGGAACGTGAAATAAAAAAAATGATTATAGTTGTTATTTTTCTATTGTTAATGATCTTTTAAGAAGGTTTAGTTCTGTTATACTGGAGTGGCTTGAGATAATTTCTTACTTTTGTAAATTATATATATGGCATGAATAACATACATGGGAGTCTAGTTACACAATAAAAGTAATAATAAACCGTTTTGATAACAATATTCACCAAAAGATTAACATGACTTGATTAAAATTGTAAGAATTAAATAGAGACTTTTTTCTCATGGCTTAATCTGGACTCTGCTGTTTTTATGAAGGACAAAAATGAGTGGTCACGTGAAAGTGAACGGTGCATTTGAATTAATTTTTCTACCGCAAGCAATTTTTTGAGTGATTAAAAGTAGTTATTTTCCGAAATGGATTTTGCACGGTAACATGTTGGACACGCGAAAGCGGTTAGTTACATAACAGAGCTAAAATTCAGTATTAGTCACGTGAAAGTGGACGGTACCTTAAAATATAATTATTTTTCTACAAAAAAATATTTCTCATTATAAATATAACAGAAGACTTAGTGAGTATCAACGGTTGACGAGAGCTGCATTCCGGTCTCCCGTTTCATTTTTTAATTAAAATCAAATTTATTTTCCGCTTTTTCTCAAGCAAAAAATCATTATCATCGCCTTAGATAAACATAATAATAGTAAAGAATGGTAATTTACATTGGTCTTTGTTGGGATGATAATCTTTTTTACTGAACTGATATTTTCATGCATTTGCAAACCTATCAATTGCTCCCCTTAGAGTTTCTACCGCTTATTCTTATTTCACAATTTCACGTACTCCCATAATTGCAATTCACTTATCTATTTATATTATCCTACTTATTTTATTTTATTTCATTTAAAAAAAGTATAATATTTTATTACTTTAATCAAATAATAATTCTATCAAATATTTTATTTATTGTAAATCAAATCTTAATTATTTCTGAATCTTCCTGATTACACTATTTATGTAATTTTATATTTCAACTCGATTAATATTCTAATTAAATAATTATATAATTAATCCAAATCTTGAAAGTTGTAGTATTTTTCAATTCATTCATTCCCTAACAATTATACTTATAGAAAATTAAAACATAAAATAAAAATAGTAACTACAGATAGGATGTAATTTTTATAAGAAAAGGAAAACAAATACATGAGAAAAGTAAAATTCTCCACACATACAACATAATACAAATACACACATGAAATAAGTAGCACACATAGGTCTTATTTAACATACATATAAAAAAGACTAAATCATATAGAGCTTAGAACATAGGATCTAGCTCTATATTGTATAGTTTATGATGCTTGACCTATAAATGAAAGATTCATTACTCGCCTGATACATCTAGCGATCGAGTAACTGCTCAACTGATTTGGTGAGGAGGTCCTGCAAGCTATGCTCTACAACAAAAGGTTCGTGCTCACCAGGAGGGGGATGTGCAGAGTCATTAGCGTTCCAGAGAAAAACACCATTGAGTTTTGAGTGTTTTTTGAGTTGTATGCATCCGGCAATAAAAGTCTCTCGTGATATCTTATTATCCTTAGCGTCATTCGGGTCGGTGCTAATTCCGGGAAGGACTTTTTGAGGAGGGTAGCCTTTGATTAGATTGTCAAAGATCACTACAAAGTCCTTAACCGTGGATACAATATTTTTTTGATTGTAGAATTGGTAGTCAACCCAATTGATATTGGCACTGTTTGCATAAAACAAATCACGGTAGTGGGATTCGTTTTTCTCAGATGGAGCAATGGACACCACATCAATATTTAGGTTACCATCATTCTTGAGTTTTGTTATAACTTCTCCTATGCAGTTAACAAACAAGTCATTACTAGTTTTGATAGTTTCATAATTAATGTCAATGCCATCAATTATGTTGCCGCTTTCATTGTTGTATTTTCCGATGAGCACTTTGAGTGAATTTACAGCCTGCCTAGTCCATACAGTTTCCTCAGCAGGAAAGAATGGAGTTTCAACATCACGACCTCCAATGCTTATCACCACCTTTACATTTGGATTATTTTTCTTGAACTCTTTCACTTTATCTGGGCCAAAGTATTCCACATCCCAAGTTTCTTTGAAATTTCCGTTGCCTTTCCCATCTTGGTTATACTCCTCACTTGCAAAGCCCAAAATGAATTGGAATTCAAATCTATTTGAGTTGATGATATCAGTTGGAAAATCACGTAAACTTGTTGAGGATGGCTTCACACCAATGTATTCACGAAAGATAAATTTAGTCATTGTTACAATTTGAAAAGAGGAGGATATGAGTTTAGTTGGCTTTTGTGTTGTGTTTTGAATTAATAACCAACTCTTCTTTCCCTTTTATAACACTACGGATCCAATGAATTAGTGCAAATAAATCTATCTTGATGTCATGCTGCTAACATAACACAAATATTTTTCTCTTAAATGCAAGAACGTCAATAATGTAATATTCAATGACTAACTATAATTGAGTATAAAAAAGGACTAATTATAATACAATTACTAGTCAATTAGTTTATTTATTTTGGTGCATCGTGTAATATTCAGTGACCAATAATAATTTAGTTAAAAAAAAAACTAGTTATAATACAATTTAAAGTCAATTAGTTTATTTATTTTAGTACAACGTGTAATATTCAATGACTAATTATTATTGATTAAAAAAATAGACTAATTATTATAAAATTACTAATTAATTATTTTATTTATTTTAGTACATCGTGTAATATCCTATGACGAATAATAATTTAATTATAAAAAGACTAATTATAATACAATTACTAATTAATTAGTAGTTTATTATTTTAGTACAACGTGTAATATTGATTTGATTAATAAAACCCGACTAAATATAAGCCTAAGAAGAATTCAAGGTATGTAGTAACTGTGTTGTATATTTTCTTACAGGATTTGGACTTTAATCATTCTATGGGCATCAAAATTGAATTCACATTCGATATTTGTGTGAGAGTTTTTTTCCAAAGACAATTTTATTTGCTTTTTTGTTTGTTTTTCGTACATCACAAATGTTAGTCCCTATAATAAATATTATTTTCTGTATTGTAAATAAATAAATAATTCACATATGGAAAAAGAAAACAAATTAAATAAAAAAAACTCAATTAAATCCCTCACAAAATCTAGATTAATCTCTGAGAAAAAAGGTGTTGGTGGCTATCTTGCTTAGTTGTGTGAGGAGTTTCCTGGTCTTTATGCGCTATCTTGCTTGAAAAAGGTGTCGGTGGACAGTATGGGGGGATGGCGAGATGTTGTTCGGTTTTAGGGAGATCGTGGCATGAGGGACATATTGTGGAATCCGGCGGATCCGGTGTCTCTTTCTTCTCTTGATTCAAAATTAGGAAGAATCGGCGTGGAGGAGGACAATCATAATAAGGCATTTTGGACTGCTGAGTCGAACGAAGTTTTTTCGGTATCATCTTGTTATTAATTTTATGCTTCCTTTCACACTCCTATCGGCCCCCAGAATAGACATGATGATGTCTTGCGCATAGTGTGGAATTCAGAGGCTCCTTACAAAATCAAGGCTTTTGGTTGGAGGCTTTTCGTGAATAGACTCCCTACGAAGGATCTTTAGAAGACAAGAGGTATTGTCTTTCCTTTAAATTGTTTAAAGTGTGTTTTTTGTGATATAGAGTTGGAGAGTAGGGATCACTCTTTTTTGCATTGTAAATTGGTGAGGAATAGTTGGAATGAGATAGCTAATTGGATAGGTAAACAGGTGGGTGTGGCGGAAGAGTGTTACTAGAATTTTATGGATTGGTACTCTTTTTGTAAAGTGAAGAAACTTAAAAAGGAAAATGGGGATTTGTTTGACTTGCTACTTCTTGGTCAATTTGGCTACTTCGTAACGGTATATGCTTTCGAAATGATAGGTGTGATATCGGTAATACGGTATAGAATATAAAGATTTTGGTATGGAAATGCACGGTTCTAGAAGAAATTACGAACTCCAACTTTGGTTTCTACGATTTTAGCAAAGATCCTTTGCTTTTTCTTTTGTAATTTATTTCGTTGGTAATTTGTTTATCCTTTTTGTCGGGTTGTTTTCCCGTTGTATTGTGTAAAAAGGTTGAATAACCCTTGGTTCTCTCTTTAATATCATCTTGCTTACACAAAGCAATCTCTGAGAAAATATTCATCTTTAATCTCTTACAAAATTTAACTGAGTCATATTAGTCTCTCTATTAATATTTTGTTCGAACTGATTTCTTCCTACTTTTGAACCGTGACTAGACAACCATGTGTATTATTTATGCCACATCTATTATCACTTTCATCCCGAACTGAGCTCGCCGGTAATAAACTTCTCCACCCGTCTTTCGTCGCTACCGTCCTTTTTTTCATCTCTATCGTGTTGGAAACCTAGACGACGACTTTTTCTATGGCAATAATAATGACCTTAGTTCTCTCTTGGGCCCAGATTCTAAAGCTCCTGTTAATGCTAGCATTGTTGCTTTCGGGCCATTCGCACATGATTCAGGATTCTAGGATCTTGTTGTTGATAATGGAGTTACAGTTTTGTCGTTAAGGGTGGAGAATTATTTAATTGACATTAAAATATTGGATAACGAGGATGCTGGATAATGAGAATAGGAAACGAAGAAGGAGAAGAACAATTTAAGGAACGTGAAATAAAAAAAATGATTATAGTTGTTATTTTTCTGTTGTTAATGATCTTTTAAGAAGGTTTAGTTCTGTTATACTGGAGTGGCTTGAGATAATTTCTTACTTTTGTAAATTATATATATGGCATGAATAACATACATGGGAGTCTAGTTACACAGTAAAAGTAATAATAAACCGTTTTGATAACAATATTCACCAAAAGATTAACATGACTTGATTAAAATTGTAAGAATTAAATAGACTTTTTTCTCATGGCTTAATCTGGACTCTGCTGTTTTTATGAAGGACAAAAATGAGTGGTCACGTGAAAGTGAACGGTGCATTTGAATTAATTTTTCTACCGCAAGCAATTTTTTGAGTGATTAAAAGTAGTTATTTTCCGAAATGGATTTTGCACGGTAACATGTTGGACACGCGAAAGCGGTTAGTTACATAACAGAGCTAAAATTCAGTATTAGTCACGTGAAAGTGGACGGTACCTTAAAATATAATTATTTTTCTACAAAAAAATATTTCTCATTATAAATATAACAGAAGACTTAGTGAGTATCAACGGTTGACGAGAGCTGCATTCCGGTCTCCCGTTTCATTTTTTAATTAAAATCAAATTTATTTTCCGCTTTTTCTCAAGCAAAAAATCATTATCATCGCCTTAGATAAACATAATAATAGTAAAGAATGGTAATTTACATTGGTCTTTGTTGGGATGATAATCTTTTTTACTGAACTGATATTTTCATGCATTTGCAAACCTATCAATTGCTCCCCTTAGAGTTTCTACCGCTTATTCTTATTTCACAATTTCACGTACTCCCATAATTGTAATTCACTTATCTATTTATATTATCCTACTTATTTTATTTTATTTCTTTTAAAAAAAGTATAATATTTTATTACTTTAATCAAATAATAATTCTATCAAATATTTTATTTATTGTAAATCAAATCTTAATTATTTCTGAATCTTCCTGATTACACTATTTATGTAATTTTATATTTCAACTCGATTAATATTCTAATTAAATAATTATATAATTAATCCAAATCTTGAAAGTTGTAGTATTTTTCAATTCATTCATTCCCTAACAATTATACTTATAGAAAATTAAAACATAAAATAAAAATAGTAACTACAGATAGGATGTAATTTTTATAAGAAAAGGAAAACAAATACATGAGAAAAGTAAAATTCTCCACACATACAACATAAAACAAATACACACATGAAATAAGTAGCACACATAGGTCTTATTTAACATATATATATAAAAGACTAAATCATATAGAGCTTAGAACATAGGATCTAGCTCTATATTGTATAGTTTATGATGCTTGACCTATAAATGAAAGATTCATTACTCGCCAGATACATCTAGCGATCGAGTAACTGCTCAACTGATTTGGTGAGGAGGTCCTGCAAGCTATGCTCTACAACAAAAGGTTCGTGCTCACCAGGAGGGGGATGTGCAGAGTCATTAGCGTTCCAGAGAAAAACACCATTGAGTTTTGAGTGTTTTTTGAGTTGTATGCAGCCGGCAATAAAAGTCTCTCGTGATATCTTATTATCCTTAGCGTCATTCGGGTCGGTGCTAATTCCGGGAAGGACTTTCTGAGGAGGGTAGCCTTTGATTAGATTGTCAAAGATCACTACAAAGTCCTTAACCGTGGATACAATATTTTTTTGATTGTAGAATTGGTAGTCAACCCAATTGATATTGGCGCTGTTTGCATAAAACAAATCACGGTAGTGGGATTCGTTTTTCTCAGATGGAGCAATGGACACCACATCAATATTTAGGTTACCATCATTCTTGAGTTTTGTTATAACTTCTCCTATGCAGTTAACAAACAAGTCATTACTAGTTTTGATAGTTTCATAATTAATGTCAATGCCATCAATTATGTTGCCGCTTTCATTGTTGTATTTTCCGATGAGCACTTTGAGTGAATTTACAGCCTGCCTAGTCCATACAGTTTCCTCAGCAGGAAAGAATGGAGTTTCAACATCACGACCTCCAATGCTTATCACCACCTTTACATTTGGATTATTTTTCTTGAACTCTTTCACTTTATCTGGGCCAAAGTATTCCACATCCCAAGTTTCTTTGAAATTTCCGTTGCCTTTCCCATCTTGGTTATACTCCTCACTTGCAAAGCCCAAAATGAATTGGAATTCAAATCTATTTGAGTTGATGATATCAGTTGGAAAATCACGTAAACTTGTTGAGGATGGCTTCACACCAATGTATTCACGAAAGATAAATTTAGTCATTGTTACAATTTGAAAAGAGGAGGATATGAGTTTAGTTGGCTTTTGTGTTGTGTTTTGAATTAATAACCAACTCTTCTTTCCCTTTTATAACACTACGGATCCAATGAATTAGTGCAAATAAATCTATCTTGATGTCATGCTGCTAACATAACACAAATATTTTTCTCTTAAATGCAAGAACGTCAATAATGTAATATTCAATGACTAACTATAATTGAGTATAAAAAAGGACTAATTATAATACAATTACTAGTCAATTAGTTTATTTATTTTGGTGCATCGTGTAATATTCAGTGACCAATAATAATTTAGTTAAAAAAAACTAGTTATAATACAATTTAAAGTCAATTAGTTTATTTATTTTAGTACAACGTGTAATATTCAATGACTAATTATTATTGATTAAAAAATAGACTAATTATTATAAAATTACTAATTAATTATTTTATTTATTTTAGTACATCGTGTAATATTGATAGGAAGATTCCTAATAAGACTATAAAATTAGGGTTTTCTAACTAAAAGGGGAAGAACACTAAAAAGTAAAGGAAATTAAAATAAAAGATAACTTTGATTTCTTTTTGATTGATTTGTAATGTGTCAATGACACTACATATATAATGTTACTAATGGGCCAATAACTAAAATGCCCAAATACTAGTGGAAACCCAATTCAATAACAATTGAACTAAAATACCAACTAATATAAAACCTTAAATTAATAATTCTAATTAAACTAAAAATATTAAAAATATAACTAAATACTCTCTATCATTGCCAACCCCTTCAAAACAACCTTGTCCTCAAGGTTGTAAAATAACACTTTAGATGCTAAATTTTCTGTGGCTGCATTACTCTTTCCTGGATCCCACACAATGAATAGAAAAACTTCACTAATGTAAATAAAACCATAGTAGAAGACAGAAACATCTTGGGGTTGTTTGGATTTCAGACATGATCCAGCTAGACGTGTCGGTATTGACGGTGTCTTACACTCAGCTAGTGGATTTGGCTTCTCAAACTTTTGAACTTTCTCCCTTCTACGTTCAATCATAGGAAAAATCTCCTCTGTGAAATATTTTAGACTCGCATCAACAATATACTGTTTTAGAAATGGAAGAAGCCATATATTTGAAACAAATAAATCTTCAGCTTCCAAATTTAATGGTATAAGGGATAACAATGTTTCAGGTCCCATTACAACAAGAGTTGATCCAAGGTATACACGAAGTTGTTTCCTAAAGGAAAAATCTTCATCAGACAGCTTCTGCATATCTTCCAATTTTTTTTTGAGAATACCTCTCATGAAATAAGGAGAGTTACTTCCTAATTTGTGAAAGATAGCTGAAACAACTTCAAATACTCTATCCCAGGCACCAGAATAATGATAATCAAATAAGCTCTCAACAATTGCACAAATTCTCTCAATGATGGTTGGTCTTGATTTCCCTGATTCATCCAAGGTTATCTGATCCACACCTTGTTTAATCAAGGTCTCATCACTGCAATAATTAATTATGTTCTTGAGTGCATCTGCAGTGGCAAATATGGCCTCTTCATGTGCAGATGCTAAAATATCTTTGAGCTCATTAAAGATACTGGGAAGCTTAATCACACACATTTGTCTGTTTAGAGAAAATACTTTCTTTATTCCAGCATCAAGCAAGCAGGCATTAAATGTTATTCCATCTCCAGGCATCATATTCGACGAGGTAGAAAGAGTCGATAATGAACACCACACCTCAAGTAGTGCTTCGGGAGAAACTTCTGATTCAGGGTTTAGAAAGAGGAAATTCAAACAATTTGTTATGCGTTTTGTGACTAGGGGCTGATGCAGAATCAGAAAACTATTGAAGTGCTTAAGGATGCTGGTTTTGAATGTTAGTGACAACAAAGGAAAGCATTCTTTTAAGGCATCCAGAATGTACAAAACCTGTTGGGATCCTGTAGCTTCTTTACCAGCATTTGCAGTTGCATTTGCTCCCCCAGCAAGCAGAGGAAACCTGTCGAGTATGATTTGGACACCTTCACTTACATATGCTAGTAGCGAAGACTTTTGAAAGCTTATCAAGACATCACGGTGAAACAAATGAGATTGCTCTCTTACCTTATATCGTGAATCAGTAATAAACACTAACAAGACATTGAACAGCAGGGACACGTCAGCCCAATGAACACTATGTCTATTGATCAACAAAGGTAAAAGGCACTTCAATCCATGAATAACCGCAGATTCGGAACTCGACGGAGACTGTGTAACTCTCACAACCAGCTCGGATAGAAACTCCCTCTCAAACGAAGAAACTAAATTGGGGAAAAAATCAGGGAGTGAGCGAACCGGTTCGAAATCGTAGCTAGGAACGATATCGTTAATTTTGATTATGTAATTGTGAGTGAATGATGAATTAATTTCTTCACGTTGTTGTTCATCATCATCATCTTCAAACGGACACGAGAACCGCCTCGAACTGCGATGTGTGCTTCCGTGGTTCAAAGGTTTCGCCAAAGCTTCAGGTGTCTTGAAGTTGTTCCTGTGCGTTCGCAAGTGCAGTCGGAGATTGGCGTCGCGCTTGAAACCTTTCCCACAAATCTCATAGAAATGGAGATGATCCGTGAGCAGTTCCACGGAGTCGAGCTCCACGATTTCGTGTGCTTCGTTGTAGTCATCCACCGTGAGGTCATTGTTGTCGGGAGGTTCGGTGTTTGAATCGATAGGAAGCACTTTCAGATCTGCTTCTGCATCCTCTTCTGTTTCCTCATCTAAATCAGAAACTCGTCTTGTGCAAAGATCATTCACCGTAGCACAAGAGAGGTCACCTTCGTCAAGCTCTGCTTTCTTGTAAAGATCCTTAACGAGATCTTTATCTTCCGAATCTGATTCATCATTATAGTTATCTTTGTCTGGAGAAATATCACATACAGTTGCAGCTTTGCTGAGACTTGAGTCACTTGACAGACCAGAAAAAACATCACCATAACCTTCATCACCACCAACACCGTAATCGGATTTCACCGGATTCTCGTATTGGCTTTCGTAATTCAGAATTGGAGGAACCAAAGAAGCGGTATGAATGTGAGAATACGGGCCCGAATTATACAATGATTGATTGGGATTAGGGTTAGGATACCCATTATGGGGGTTCCATTGATTTTGATTGTCCCAACGATTTGGACTGCTGGGTTGTTGAAAATTGGGGTTTTGAGGAGGTTGAAAGGGTGAGTTACGATCAAAGGGTTGTTGTGGAGGCTGATGAGGGAATTGACGAGGCAATGTTTGGGAGAAATAGTTGCCATGGATGAGATTTTTTTTTAGCGTGAATGAAAATGGGACTTTAAGGGTTTTGGTATGTAGAGGAAAAGATAACAGATCCGGAGGTATTGTGCATTGGAAAGGATTTTGAAACTTTTTTTTAGATCTTTTCTTAAAACAAGGATGAGACACTTGTAAATGCTTCTCAAAATCTTTTCTAATTGTGTAATAGGTTTTTGTTGGTTGCAGTGGTTGATGATGATTATTGTAGTAGTATGGATAATGAGATGATGAATAGGATAAATATGAGTCATGATTAGGTGAATGTGGTGAATACCCATGGTTTGGATACAAATTTGGTGATGATGATCCATGAATGTAACAAGGTGTAAAAAGTTCCCATGGAAATGATGGAAAGGATGGTGTGGTAGGAGTGGTGTCTATGGTGGAGTAGTATGGAAATGAAGGTGTGTGATAAGGATAATCAATTGGAGGATTTGAGTACATGAATGAAAGCATCAATTGATAGGAAGTTATCCTACCAAAATCTATAACTAGGGTTTGTAAAAGAAAGGGGAAGAACAATAATAAAAAGCTAAGAGAAATTAAAATTAAAATAACATTTTCATTCATTTGATTGATTTGTAATGTGTCAATGACACTACATATATAATGTTACTAATGGGCCAATAACTAAAATGCCCAAATACTAGTGGAAACCCAATTCAATAACAATTGAACTAAAATACCAACTAATATAAAACCTTAAATTAATAATTCTAATTAAACTAAAAATATTAAAAATATAACTAAATACTCTCTATCAAATATCCTATGACTAATAATAATTTAATTATAAAAAGACTAATTATAATACAATTACTAATTAATTAGTAGTTTATTATTTTAGTACAACGTGTAATATTGATTTGATTAATAAAACCCGACTAAATATAAGCCTAAGAAGAATTCAAGGTATGTAGTAACTGTGTTGTATATTTTCTTACAGGATTTGGACTTTAATCATTCTATGGGCATCAAAATTGAATTTACATTCGATATTTGTGTGAGAGTTTTTTTCCAAAGACAATTTTATTTGCTTTTTTGTTTGTTTTTCGTACATCACAAATGTTAGTCCCTATAATAAATATTATTTTCTGTATTGTAAATAAATAAATAATTCACATATGGAAAAAGAAAACAAATTAAATAAAAAAAACTCAATTAAATCCCTCACAAAATCTAGATTAATCTCTGAGAAAAAAGGTGTTGGTGGCTATCTTGCTTAGTTGTGTGAGGAGTTTCCGGGTCTTTATGCGCTATCTTGCTTGAAAAAGGTGTCGGTGGACAGTATGGGGGGATGGCGAGATGTTGTTCGGTTTTAGGGAGATCGTGGCATGAGGGACATATTGTGGAATCCGGCGGATCCGGTGTCTCTTTCTTCTCTTGATTCAAAATTAGGAAGAATCGGCGTGGAGGAGGACAATCATAATAAGGCATTTTGGACTGCTGAGTCGAACGAAGTTTTTTCGGTATCATCTTGTTATTAATTTTATGCTTCCTTTCACACTCCTATCGGCCCCCAGAATAGACATGATGATGTCTTGCGCATAGTGTGGAATTCAGAGGCTCCTTACAAAATCAAGGCTTTTGGTTGGAGGCTTTTCGTGAATAGACTCCCTACGAAGGATCTTTAGAAGACAAGAGGTATTGTCTTTCCTTTAAATTGTTTAAAGTGTGTTTTTTGTGATATAGAGTTGGAGAGTAGGGATCACTCTTTTTTGCATTGTAAATTGGTGAGGAATAGTTGGAATGAGATAGCTAATTGGATAGGTAAACAGGTGGGTGTGGCGGAAGAGTGTTACTAGAATTTTATGGATTGGTACTCTTTTTGTAAAGTGAAGAAACTTAAAAAGGAAAATGGGGATTTGTTTGACTTGCTACTTCTTGGTCAATTTGGCTACTTCGTAACGGTATATGCTTTCGAAATGATAGGTGTGATATCGGTAATACGGTATAGAATATAAAGATTTTGTATGGAAATGCACGGTTCTAGAAGAAATTACGAACTCCAACTTTGGTTTCTACGATTTTAGCAAAGATCCTTTGCTTTTTCTTTTGTAATTTATTTCGTTGGTAATTTGTTTATCCTTTTTGTCGGGTTGTTTTCCCGTTGTATTGTGTAAAAAGGTTGAATAACCCTTGGTTCTCTCTTTAATATCATCTTGCTTACACAAAGCAATCTCTGAGAAAATATTCATCTTTAATCTCTTACAAAATTTAACTGAGTCATATTAGTCTCTCTATTAATATTTTGTTCGAACTGATTTCTTCCTACTTTTGAACCGTGACTAGACAACCATGTGTATTATTTATGCCACATCTATTATCACTTTCATCCCGAACTGAGCTCGCCGGTAATAAACTTCTCCACCCGTCTTTCGTCGCTACCGTCCTTTTTTTCATCTCTATCGTGTTGGAAACCTAGACGACGACTTTTTCTATGGCAATAATAATGACCTTAGTTCTCTCTTGGGCCCAGATTCTAAAGCTCCTGTTAATGCTAGCATTGTTGCTTTCGGGCCATTCGCACATGATTCAGGATTCTAGGATCTTGTTGTTGATAATGGAGTTACAGTTTTGTCGTTAAGGGTGGAGAATTATTTAATTGACATTAAAATATTGGATAACGAGGATGCTGGATAATGAGAATAGGAAACGAAGAAGGAGAAGAACAATTTAAGGAACGTGAAATAAAAAAAATGATTATAGTTGTTATTTTTCTGTTGTTAATGATCTTTTAAGAAGGTTTAGTTCTGTTATACTGGAGTGGCTTGAGATAATTTCTTACTTTTGTAAATTATATATATGGCATGAATAACATACATGGGAGTCTAGTTACACAGTAAAAGTAATAATAAACCGTTTTGATAACAATATTCACCAAAAGATTAACATGACTTGATTAAAATTGTAAGAATTAAATAGAGACTTTTTTCTCATGGCTTAATCTGGACTCTGCTGTTTTTATGAAGGACAAAAATGAGTGGTCACGTGAAAGTGAACGGTGCATTTGAATTAATTTTTCTACCGCAAGCAATTTTTTGAGTGATTAAAAGTAGTTATTTTCCGAAATGGATTTTGCACGGTAACATGTTGGACACGCGAAAGCGGTTAGTTACATAACAGAGCTAAAATTCAGTATTAGTCACGTGAAAGTGGACGGTACCTTAAAATATAATTATTTTTCTACAAAAAAATATTTCTCATTATAAATATAACAGAAGACTTAGTGAGTATCAACGGTTGACGAGAGCTGCATTCCGGTCTCCCGTTTCATTTTTTAATTAAAATCAAATTTATTTTCCGCTTTTTCTCAAGCAAAAAATCATTATCATCGCCTTAGATAAACATAATAATAGTAAAGAATGGTAATTTACATTGGTCTTTGTTGGGATGATAATCTTTTTTACTGAACTGATATTTTCATGCATTTGCAAACCTATCAATTGCTCCCCTTAGAGTTTCTACCGCTTATTCTTATTTCACAATTTCACGTACTCCCATAATTGTAATTCACTTATCTATTTATATTATCCTACTTATTTTATTTTATTTCATTTAAAAAAAAGTATAATATTTTATTACTTTAATCAAATAATAATTCTATCAAATATTTTATTTATTGTAAATCAAATCTTAATTATTTCTGAATCTTCCTGATTACACTATTTATGTAATTTTATATTTCAACTCGATTAATATTCTAATTAAATAATTATATAATTAATCCAAATCTTGAAAGTTGTAGTATTTTTCAATTCATTCATTCCCTAACAATTATACTTATAGAAAATTAAAACATAAAATAAAAATAGTAACTACAGATAGGATGTAATTTTTATAAGAAAAGGAAAACAAATACATGAGAAAAGTAAAATTCTCCACACATACAACATAATACAAATACACACATGAAATAAGTAGCACACATAGGTCTTATTTAACATATATATAAAAAAGACTAAATCATATAGAGCTTAGAACATAGGATCTAGCTCTATGTTGTATAGTTTATGATGCTTGACCTATAAATGAAAGATTCATTACTCGCCAGATACATCTAGCGATCGAGTAACTGCTCAACTGATTTGGTGAGGAGGTCCTGCAAGCTATGCTCTACAACAAAAGGTTCGTGCTCACCAGGAGGGGGATGTGCAGAGTCATTAGCGTTCCAGAGAAAAACACCATTGAGTTTTGAGTGTTTTTTGAGTTGTATGCAGCCGGCAATAAAAGTCTCTCGTGATATCTTATTATCCTTAGCGTCATTCGGGTCGGTGCTAATTCCGGGAAGGACTTTTTGAGGAGGGTAGCCTTTGATTAGATTGTCAAAGATCACTACAAAGTCCTTAACCGTGGATACAATATTTTTTTGATTGTAGAATTGGTAGTCAACCCAATTGATATTGGCGCTGTTTGCATAAAACAAATCACGGTAGTGGGATTCGTTTTTCTCAGATGGAGCAATGGACACCACATCAATATTTAGGTTACCATCATTCTTGAGTTTTGTTATAACTTCTCCTATGCAGTTAACAAACAAGTCATTACTAGTTTTGATAGTTTCATAATTAATGTCAATGCCATCAATTATGTTGCCGCTTTCATTGTTGTATTTTCCGATGAGCACTTTGAGTGAATTTACAGCCTGCCTAGTCCATACAGTTTCCTCAGCAGGAAAGAATGGAGTTTCAACATCACGACCTCCAATGCTTATCACCACCTTTACATTTGGATTATTTTTCTTGAACTCTTTCACTTTATCTGGGCCAAAGTATTCCACATCCCAAGTTTCTTTGAAATTTCCGTTGCCTTTCCCATCTTGGTTATACTCCTCACTTGCAAAGCCCAAAATGAATTGGAATTCAAATCTATTTGAGTTGATGATATCAGTTGGAAAATCACGTAAACTTGTTGAGGATGGCTTCACACCAATGTATTCACGAAAGATAAATTTAGTCATTGTTACAATTTGAAAAGAGGAGGATATGAGTTTAGTTGGCTTTTGTGTTGTGTTTTGAATTAATAACCAACTCTTCTTTCCCTTTTATAACACTACGGATCCAATGAATTAGTGCAAATAAATCTATCTTGATGTCATGCTGCTAACATAACACAAATATTTTTCTCTTAAATGCAAGAACGTCAATAATGTAATATTCAATGACTAACTATAATTGAGTATAAAAAAGGACTAATTATAATACAATTACTAGTCAATTAGTTTATTTATTTTGGTGCATCGTGTAATATTCAGTGACCAATAATAATTTAGTTAAAAAAAAACTAGTTATAATACAATTTAAAGTCAATTAGTTTATTTATTTTAGTACAACGTGTAATATTCAATGACTAATTATTATTGATTAAAAAAATAGACTAATTATTATAAAATTACTAATTAATTATTTTATTTATTTTAGTACATCGTGTAATATCCTATGACCAATAATAATTTAATTATAAAAAGACTAATTATAATACAATTACTAATTAATTAGTAGTTTATTATTTTAGTACAACGTGTAATATTGATTTGAGTAATAAAACCCGACTAAATATAAGCCTAAGAAGAATTCAAGGTATGTAGTAACTGTGTTGTATATTTTCTTACAGGATTTGGACTTTAATCATTCTATGGGCATCAAAATTGAATTTACATTCGATATTTGTGTGAGAGTTTTTTTCCAAAGACAATTTTATTTGCTTTTTGTTTGTTTTTCATACATCACAAATGTTAGTCCCTATAATAAATGTTATTTTCTGTTTTGTAAATAAATAAATAAATAAATAATTCACATATGGAACAAGAAAACAAATTAAATTAAAAAACTCAATTAAATCCCTCACAAAAACCGCACAGTCTAGATTAATCTTTGAGAAAAAAAGTGTCGGTGGCTATCTTGCTTAGTTTATGTGAGGAGTTTCCGGGTCTTTATGCGCTATCTTGCTTGAAAAAGGTGTCGGTGGCGAGTAAGGGGGGATGGCGAGATGTTGTTTGGTTTTAGGAAGATCTTGGCATTAGGGACATATTGTTGAATCCGGCGGATCGGGTGTCTCTTTCTTCTCTTGATTCTAAATTAGGAAGAATCGGCGTGGACGAGGACAATCATAATAAGGCATTTTGAACCGCAGAGTCGAACGGAGTTTTTTCGGTATCGTTTTGTTATGAATTTTATGCTTCCTTTCACACTCCTTTCGGGCCCCAGAATAGACATGACGACGTCTTGCGCATAGTGTGGAATTCGGAGGCTCCTTACAAAATCAAGGCTTTTGGTTGGAGACTTTTTGTGAATAGACTCGCTACGAAGGATCTTTAGAAGACAAGAGGTAATGTCTTTCCTTCAAATTGTTTAAAGTGTGTTTTTTGTGATATAGAGTTGGAGAGTAGGGATCACTTATTTTTGCATTGTAAATTGGTGAGGAATATTTGGAATGAGATAGCTAATTGGATAGGTAAACCGGTGGGTGTGGCTGAAGAGTGTTACTAGAATTTTATGGATTGGTACTCTTTTTGTAAAGTAAAGAAACTTAAAAAGGAAAAATGGGGAGTTGTTTGACTTGCTACTTCTTGGTCAATTTGGCTACTTCGTAACGGTATTTGCTTTCGAAATGATTGGTGGAATGTCGATAATACAGTTTGGAATATAAAGATTTTGGAATGGAAATGCACGGTTCTAGAAGAAATTACTAACTCCACCTTTAGTTTCTACGATTTTAGCAAAGATCCTCTATTTTTTCTTTCGTAATTTATTTATCCTTTTTGTCGGGTTGTTTTCTTGTTGTATTGTGTAAAAAGGTTGGATAACCCTTAGCTCTCTCTTTAATATCATTTTGCTTACACAAAAAAATCACTGACAAAATATTCATCTTTAATCTCTTACGAAATTTAACTGAGTCATATTAGTCTCTCTATTAATATTTTGTTCGAACTAATTTCTTCCAACGTTTGAATCGTGACTAGACAACCATGTGTATTATTTATGCCACATCTATTATCACTTTCATCCTGAATTGAGCTCGCCGGTAAAAAATTCCCCACCCGTCTTCCGCCGCTACCGTCCTTTTTTCATCTCTATCATGTTGGAAACCTAGACGACGACTTTTTCTACGGCAATGATAATGACGTTAGTTCTCTCTTGGGCCCAGTTTCTAAAGCTCCTGTTAATGCTAGTATTGTTGCTTCCGGGCCATTCGCTCTTGATTCAGGATTCTAGGATCTTGTTGTTGATAATGGAGTTATAGTTTTGCCGTTGAGGGTGGAGGATTCTTTAATTGACATTAAAATATAGGATAACGAGGATGCTGGATGATGAGAAAGAGGAAACAAAGAAGGAGAAGAACAATTTAAGGAACGTGAAATAAAAAAATGAGTATAGTTGTTATTTTTTCTGTTGTTAATGATCTTTTAAGAAAGTTTAGTTCTGTTATACTGGAGTGGCTTGGGCTAATTTCTTACTTTTGTAAATTATACATATGGCATGAATAACATACATGGGAGTCTAGTTACAGAGTAAAAGTATTAATAAACCGGTGTGATAACAATATTCACAAAAGGATTAACGTGACTTGACTAAAATTGTAAGAATTAAATAGAGACTTTTTTCTCATGGATTAATCTGGACTCTGTTGTTTTTGTGAAGGACAAAAATGAGCGGTCACGTGAAAGTGAACGGTGCATTTGAATTAATTTTTTTACCGCAAGCAAATTTTTGAGTAATTAAAAGTAGTTATTTTCCAAAATGGATTTTGCACTGTAACAAGTTGGACACGCGAAAGCGGTTAGTTACAAAACAGAGCTAAAATTCAGTATCGGTCACGTGAAAGTGGACGGTACCTTAAAATATAATTATTTTTCTAAAAAAAATATTTCTTATTATAAATATAACAGAAGACTTAGTGAGTATCAACGGTGTACGAGAGCTGCATTTCAGTCTCCCGTTTCATTATTTAAATAAAATCAAATTTATTTCCCGCTATTTCTCAAGCAAAAAATCATTATCATTGCCTTAGATAAACATAATAATAGTAAAGAATGATAATTTACATTGGTCTTTGTTGGGGTGATTATCTTTTTTACTAAACTGATATTTTCATGCATTTGCAAACCTATCAATTGCTGCCCTTAGATTTTCTACCGCTTATTCTTTTTTCACAATTTCACGTACTCCCATAATTGTAATTCACTTATCTATTTATATTATCCTACTTATTTTATTTTATTTTATTTAAAAAAGTATAATGTTTTATTATTTTAATCAAATAATAATTCTATCAAATATTTTATTTATTGTAAATCAAATCTTAATTACTTCTGAATCATCCTAATTACACTATTTATATAATTTTATATTTCAACTCGATTAATATTCTAATTAAATATTTATATAATTAATCTGTTGTGAATTCAATGACAAGAACAAATTATAAGCCAAGGGAAGAATAGGGACAAGGAAGAAGAAGAACACAAGAATTAATTATAACTGCTACTCTTTTACTTTCTCTTAGAAAACCAGATTACAAGTTTACAAGAATAACAAATAACCTCTCTCACCCTATTTAGGATTTGTTGTATGCAATGATGAGAGACTAGTATGTTATTTATAATAAAACCTAACATACTAACTGTAACGCCCGGAAAAATAATTATTGGCTTAATTTAGACATTTGTGATGTTTATTGAAATTTTCGCGTTTTGGGACGATTTAGTCAGTATTAGTTCGGGATAGCGGATCGACATTTAATTGGAAATTCTAATATTTTTAGTATTAGAAATATTAATGAGCTAGTATCTGACGTTTTGGGAATTTTCCGAGTAATTGAGATTAGTCCGGAAATATGAGGCATTGAGTAATAAGTCGGTATATTAAAATAATCGGATTTTATTTTAATGGAGTAAAAGTGGAAGTATTATTTTTACATTGAGTGTAGAAATAATATTGGGCTTTGTTGTGGTATATTTAAGTATTAAGGAGTGTATTTTATTAGGCCCATTATGAAATAGTGATTAGGTGGTGGTATCACTTTTATAGTTTTAGTATAGAAAGAGGAAAGAGTAAACCGAGGAAAAAGAAGAAGAAGAAAAAGATAGGAGAAAAGGGGGCTAGGGTTATGAAGAGGAGAAGAAGGAGACCTAAAGTGTTGCTCTAAAGTGTTATTTTTATCAAATTTTTCATTGAAACTTCTTAGAGCTGCACTCAATCCAAGGTAAGGGGGATTCTTACTACCTAAATGAGAATATGATGGATTTTATGTGGGTTTAGGGTATAGATTAGTTATTGTTTGGTGTTAATTTTATTTGTTGTTGCTGTTTCATTTTGTTGCTATTCTGTGCGTGAACCTTAATGACCAGCATTATTGTGTCTTATTTTCTTTATTGTGTATATAGAATATATATTATAATGATTTAAATGATGCAAATTGAAAATGAAAACCCCACCTAAGCCACTTATTATTTCATTTTATGCTGTTGGAATGTGCTGCTGCGGTTCTGTTTTCATTTTGTTCATATTTTGTTCTGTAATTTCTCTATTAATGCTTTATATTGTAACTTAATAATATATATAATGGTATGTTACATGTGGAGAAGAACCATAAATATGAAATGATATATGATGAAAACAGTAAAATACTAGAAGTTGGTAATGAAATAGAAAATGATTAAACTGGAAACAGTAGTATGTTAGAGTAGGAAATAAAACAGTCTCGTTTGATCGAAATAGCCGAATTAAGCGGTATAATTAGTTGTTCAGAATTTGATGAAAATTTACGTGGTAGCTAAGTTTAATTAGTAGATTAACGTGGTGGTGTTATTTTGTTGAAATTGCGATATTTTACGAATCGACCGAAATTGTGTTTGATTTAAATATCCTTTATAAATAAATGTTGGTTTTGTGATGGAAATTGACACAAATTTTAGGAATAAAATATAATGAAATTGGAATTAATATAGTGTGACATTAATCGGTTGATTAAATTAAATAGTAGAATTACTTTCAATAATTCTAATTAATTGGAATATACTTAGACTTGGATAAATTATTCGGTTTATCGGTAAATTACGGTATCTTGAGAATTTGACCGTAATCGTGATTTGGTTGAATATTTATGTTGAGAATAATATATTGCTATGCCAATGACGTTGTCTTGATGAATAATATTATGTCTAATTGAATTAGTTGATAAATTGCAAGCTGATTCCGTTTACTTGATAAATTAGCATGTTGAGATTATCTTACGAATTGATCGAAAATTGTGGTTTTGATTTGGATGACTTTGTTAATATGTGAAATCGAGTAATTGTGTCGATGTGCCGAAACATGATGATAATTGTAATAATCTTGGTGACATGCGAATTGTATGTTTGTGACGATTTTGTTTATACACGAAATTGTATGTTTGTTGTGATATGCCGAAGCATGAGGATATATATGTAATGACTTGTTTATATGCGAAGTTATTTAATTGCGATCATGTGTCGAAACATGACGATGTTTTGTGATGATTTGTAATACATGATGTTGTATATATTTGTGATGATGATTTTGTGACTAAGTGAAGATGAAATATTATGGTGACGTGAATTACCTCGTATAGATGGTAATTGATTGTGATATAGGCTTATGCCTCGTGACGATATGTGATTGTGATGAGTATGTTGTATTATCTTGTTTGTCGAGTCACATTTCATATGCATACTCTATGACGGCCTGGATTGGCAAACTAGTGATGAAGGCTTATGCCTTGTGCCTCTGAATTGGGCAATTGGTGACGGGAGCTGAAGCTCCGATTGGTACCACATGCATATGCACAGTTGAGTCGCATTTGAGTCGTTGTCAGTTGTTATTGGCTGAAGTTATCGTTTATGCATTGTGATGCTGATATGTTGAGTTGTTGAAGATGCCTATGTGTTGACTTGTTGATGATGCTTATATGATGACTCGCTGAATATGTTTATATGTTGATATCATGACTATTCATTTATGATGTTCTTTGTGCTGTTTATGTTGATGTTGTGTGAGGCAGTGATTCATTTATATTCTTTACCTAATATATGATTTATCATGATCCTATTTATATAGTTTGATATCTCACCCTTGCTGCTGATGTTTCCCCTACCATGGGAAATGGGCAGGTACTCAAGTATAGCTTTGGGAATTTGTCGCTTCATCGAGTCATGTTGGTGTGTCGCTCTGATACGTAGCACTCGGGGGGATATTCATATTGTCGTTTCTATGTGGTTATGATTTAGTTGTTGTCATTATAATCGTTGAACCCAAGTTGAATACTATGAATTACTTTTTATACTTCCAAGTTGTTTTAGTTGAATAAAGCTGATAGTTGACAGTTAATTCGAATGTTATGTATCATTGTGAATGAAACACAAGTTGAAGTTTTAAGTCGATATGTGATACTCCAATGTGTTGTTTGAAATTTTTAAATACTCTGATATTTTCCACATTATAATTTTCGGGTAGAATTTGGGGTGTTACATTAGTGGTATCAGAGCAGGTCGGTCCATCCGGCCAAGTTGTCGAGTCAGTTGAGTTGTGCGACAGTTGAATGTTGTTAGTGTTTTATGTTGTAGTGCGTGACATGTGTGTGAAACACTGTTGGTACTTATTTGTTTTGTTGCAGGAAGTAGTTTGAGCAAAGTGGGGGAGAAGCTTTGCTCCTTAGATATGTTTCGGTCGTAAGTTGTTGGTGCAATGTACTGCTTAAGGAGACAGTGTAAGTATTGTTGGAGCTTGTTGACATGGATCCAAGGTTTTGTTTGTTTAACAAGTTGGGGGCGTCGGTAGAAGGAGAATGATCAAGAATTGATGACATTTACTCTTCGAAGGATTAGGATCAGTGTAGCAGTTTTTGATTTGCAAGTATGGTGCAAACTCGTGATGTTTTGGGAGGTAACCGTTAAGTACCAAGAATAAATCCTGGAAGATGGAATTTAGAAAGTTTTTGTGTTCAGCATTGTCGATGAACTATGAAGTTGTCATTGCAATAAGTCTTGTGAAAGGTACCGGTGTTGGAAAAGTGATAGAGTGATGAAGTTGTGGTGGATTTTATGTTGGACTCGTATAAGTGATTGTCGTATATCCGATTTGAAGCGTTAGAAAGATAACAAGGTGAATGTTAATACAAGAATGGATTCCGCAACTGTAAGTAGATTTATTTGTGACAAGATGGTGTTGGAAAGAGGTGAAGTTAGCGGTTACGCTTGTCCTTGGAAAACAGACTTGTGCGTTGGTATTGCGCAGGACGTCAGCGTCAGAGATGAGTGAATTGAAGAAGCAATTCGAAGGTTTGTTGAGGAGAAATTTTAAGACCAAGTGTGTTATTTAAAGATTTTGAGAGATATCATAAGGATTATCGCAGCATGACGTTGATGTTTGTATTTCGGATAACGTCGGAGAATTGTATCTTGAGCTTCGAATGTCGGATTGACGTACCGTTTGAGCCTACGAAGAGGTGAGACTATACTCTACCTTATAGGAGTGTTATGGATATAGTAGAAGTGAAGCATGTTGAATATAAACAGTTATTGTCGCAATTGTCCGAAACAAAGTTAAGTCGAGCATGTTGTTGTGTAAGTAGTCCTGTTTAAGCTGTTGACGAAGGAACAACAATTAAGTGAAGTATTATTGTAGGCCTTGGTGTAGGATTATTGATAAGTGATTGAAACTGTGGTAGAAGCTGTCAAAGTTGTTGAAACGTTATGGATCGCGAGTAAGAGTCGGAAATGGGAAGAGATAAGTATGATTTCAATGATAAGAAGTGTTGATATTGGTGTGAAGAAATTTTGTTCTAATGTATCGTCAGAGGTGTTTTAGTAAGTAGCTACAAGACGTCAGTGTTAGCAGGTTCGGATAGTTTTGCAAGTTGTTGAAGTATGGTATTTTGGTGATGTAAGTTCAATTCCTGAAGGAACACTGTTGTTGTTGGTAATGATGGTTATACTCCATTATAATTGTCGGCTGCCTATTGACAAATTGAGGACTTGATCACCCTTAATCTCTTGTTGATAGTAGACGGAATTGTATGGGATGTTATAAACTTATCTTATTGTCTTAATGGTGCGTGAGGTGATGGATGCTGAAGAAAGTCTGAAACTTGGTTGAAGCTTGTGAATCATATAAGTTGATAGAAACTCTAATAAGGACAGTGAATTAAGATGGATGATCAGAGTCGCGCAGCTGGAGCATGATGTGTCAGATGTATTGTGTTTTCTTGTGAATAATGCTGATTGAATTAGGATGTTCTTGTAAGTTGTGGATCGATGATGAGTTGTGTGGTTATTAGTCGAGTTATGTTATCCGGTTGGTATTATGATACTTTTGTCGTTGTTACAGTAATGTTGTTGATGGTACTTCGTTAGTGGATGACACTTGAGTATGGAATTAAGAATTGTATATGTGTATCGGTGTTGAGTATGTTGTTGCGATGATGAAGCAATGTTGTATCGTCAAGTATGAGCGAGAGAAAGTTGTTGCTATGTTGTAAGATGTTGTTCCAAGATATCGCTGAAATGATTGGCAAGCTAGTCACGATTATGTTACAAGGATAATTGGGAGATTTACGTATGAGTTTTGGATTCAAGTCGTGTTGAGATACAAATATATCGGAAAAGTAATAGTCGGAGTGTTGCCAAGCGCAACTTGAGAATAAGAAAGTGGATGAGGACGCGATGTTAGGGATGGTTGTATTGGGCGAATTTTCAAGGACAAAAATATCCTAATTGGGGGATAGTTGTAACGCCCGGAAAAATAATTATTGGCTTAATTTAGACATTTGTGATGTTTATTGAAATTTTCGCGTTTTGGGACGATTTAGTCAGTATTAGTTCGGGATAGCGGATCGACATTTAATTGGAAATTCTAATATTTTTAGTATTAGAAATATTAATGAGCTAATATCTGACGTTTTGGGAATTTTCCGAGTAATTGAGATTAGTCCGGAAATATGAGGCATTGAGTAATAAGTCGGTATATTAAAATAATCGGATTTTATTTTAATGGAGTAAAAGTGGAAGTATTATTTTTACATTGAGTGTAGAAATAATATTGGGCTTTGTTGTGGTATATTTAAGTATTAAGGAGTGTATTTTATTAGGCCCATTATGAAATAGTGATTAAGTGGTGGTATCACTTTTATAGTTTTAGTATAGAAAGAGGAAAGAGTAAACCGAGGAAAAAGAAGAAGAAGAAAAAGAAAGGAGAAAAGGGGGCTAGGGTTATGAAGAGGAGAAGAAGGAGACCTAAAGTGTTGCTCTAAAGTGTTATTTTTATCAAATTTTTCATTGAAACTTCTTAGAGCTGCACTCAATCCAAGGTAAGGGGGATTCTTACTACCTAAATGAGAATATGATGGATTTTATGTGGGTTTAGGGTATAGATTAGTTATTGTTTGGTGTTAATTTTATTTGTTGTTGCTGTTTCATTTTGTTGCTATTCTGTGCGTGAACCTTAATGACCAGCATTATTGTGTCTTAATTTCTTTACTGTGTATATAGAATATATATTATAGATTTAAATAATGCAAATTGAAAATGAAAACCCCACCTAAGCCACTTACTATTTTATTTTATGCTGTTGGAATGTGCTGCTGCGGTTCTGTTTTCATTTTGTTCATATTTTGTTCTGTAATTTCTCTATTCATGCTTTATATTGTAACTTAATAATATATATAATGGTATGTTACATGTGGAGAAGAACCATAAATATGAAATGATATATGATGAAAACAGTAAAATACTAGAAGTTGGTAATGAAATAGAAAATGATTAAACTGGAAACAGTAGTATGTTAGAGTAGGAAATAAAACAGTCTCGTTTGATCGAAATAGCCGAATTAAGCGGTATAATTAGTTGTTCAGAATTTGATGAAAATTTACGTGGTAGCTAAGTTTAATTAGTAGATTAACGTGGTGGTGTTATTTTGTTGAAATTGCGATATTTTACGAATCGACCGAAATTGTGTTTGATTTAAATATCCTTTATAGATAAATGTTGGTTTTGTGATGGAAATTGACACAAATTTTAGGAATAAAATATAATGAAATTGGAATTAATATAGTGTGACATTAATCGGTTGATTAAATTAAATAGTAGAATTACTTTCAATAATTCTAATTAATTGGAATATACTTAGACTTGGATAAATTATTCGGTTTATCGGTAAATTACGGTATCTTGAGAATTTGACCGTAATCGTGATTTGGTTGAATATTTATGTTGAGAATAATATATTGCTATGCCAATGACGTTGTCTTGATAAATAATATTATGTCTAATTGAATTAGTTGATAAATTGCAAGCTGATTCCGTTTACTTGATAAATTAGCATGTTGAGATTATCTTACGAATTGATCGAAAATTGTGGTTTTGATTTGGATGACTTTGTTAATATGTGAAATCGAGTAATTGTGTCGATGTGCCGAAACATGATGATAATTGTAATAATCTTGGTGACATGCGAATTGTATGTTTGTGACGATTTTGTTTATACACGAAATTGTATGTTTGTTGTGATATGCCGAAGCATGAGGATATATATGTAATGACTTGTTTATATGCGAAGTTATTTAATTGCGATCATGTGTCGAAACATGACGATGTTTTGTGATGATTTGTAATACATGATGTTGTATATATTTGTGATGATGATTTTGTGACTAAGTGAAGATGAAATATTATGGTGACGTGAATTACCTCGTATAGATGGTAATTGATTGTGATATAGGCTTATGCCTCGTGACGATATGTGATTGTGATGAGTATGTTGTATTATCTTGTTTGTCGAGTCACATTTCATATGCATACTCTATGACGGCCTGGATTGGCAAACTAGTGATGAAGGCTTATGCTTTGTGCCTCTGAATTGGGCAATTGGTGACGGGAGCTGAAGCTCCGATTGGTACCACATGCATATGCACAGTTGAGTCGCATTTGAGTCGTTGTCAGTTGTTATTGGCTGAAGTTATCGTTTATGCATTGTGATGCTGATATGTTGAGTTGTTGAAGATGCCTATGTGTTGACTTGTTGATGATGCTTATATGATGACTCGCTGAATATGTTTATATGTTGATATCATGACTATTCATTTATGATGTTCTTTGTGCTGTTTATGTTGATGTTGTGTGAGGCAGTGATTCATTTATATTCTTTACCTAATATATGATTTATCATGATCCTATTTATATAGTTTGATATCTCACCCTTGCTGCTGATGTTTCCCCTACCATGGGAAATGGGCAGGTACTCAAGTATAGCTTTGGGAATTTGTCGCTTCATCGAGTCATGTTGGTGTGTCGCTCTGATACGTAGCACTCGGGGGGATATTCATATTGTCGTTTCTATGTGGTTATGATTTAGTTGTTGTCATTATAATCGTTGAACCCAAGTTGAATACTATGAATTACTTTTTATACTTCCAAGTTGTTTTAGTTGAATAAAGCTGATAGTTGACAGTTAATTCGAATGTTATGTATCATTGTGAATGAAACACAAGTTGAAGTTTTAAGTCGATATGTGATACTCCAATGTGTTGTTTGAAATTTTTAAATACTCTGATATTTTCCACATTATAATTTTCGGGTAGAATTTGGGGTGTTACATTAGTGGTATCAGAGCAGGTCGGTCCATCCGGCCAAGTTGTCGAGTCAGTTGAGTTGTGCGACAGTTGAATGTTGTTAGTGTTTTATGTTGTAGTGCGTGACATGTGTGTGAAACACTGTTGGTACTTATTTGTTTTGTTGCAGGAAGTAGTTTGAGCAAAGTGGGGGAGAAGCTTTGCTCCTTAGATATGTTTCGGTCGTAAGTTGTTGGTGCAATGTACTGCTTAAGGAGACAGTGTAAGTATTGTTGGAGCTTGTTGACATGGATCCAAGGTTTTGTTTGTTTAACAAGTTGGGGGCGTCGGTAGAAGGAGAATGATCAAGAATTGATGACATTTACTCTTCGAAGGATTAGGATCAGTGTAGCAGTTTTTGATTTGCAAGTATGGTGCAAACTCGTGATGTTTTGGGAGGTAACCGTTAAGTACCAAGAATAAATCCTGGAAGATGGAATTTAGAAAGTTTTTGTGATCAGCATTGTGGATGAACTATGAAGTTGTCATTGCAATAAGTCTTGTGAAAGGTACCGGTGTTGGAAAAGTGATAGAGTGATGAAGTTGTGGTGGATTTTATGTTGGACTCGTATAAGTGATTGTCGTATATCCGATTTGAAGCGTTAGAAAGATAACAAGGTGAATGTTAATACAAGAATGGATTCCGCAACTGTAAGTAGATTTATTTGTGACAAGATGGTGTTGGAAAGAGGTGAAGTTAGCGGTTACGCTTGTCCTTGGAAAACAGACTTGTGCGTTGGTATTGCGCAGGACGTCAGCGTCAGAGATGAGTGAATTGAAGAAGCAATTCGAAGGTTTGTTGAGGAGAAATTTTAAGACCAAGTGTGTTATTTAAAGATTTTGAGAGATATCATAAGGATTATCGCAGCATGACGTTGATGTTTGTATTTCGGATAACGTCTGAGAATTGTATCTTGAGCTTCGAATGTCGGATTGACGTACCGTTTGAGCCTACGAAGAGGTGAGACTATACTCTACCTTATAGGAGTGTTATGGATATAGTAGAAGTGAAGCATGTTGAATATAAACAGTTATTGTCGCAATTGTCCGAAACAAAGTTAAGTCGAGCATGTTGTTGTGTAAGTAGTCCTGTTTAAGCTGTTGACGAAGGAACAACAATTAAGTGAAGTATTATTGTAGGCCTTGGTGTAGGATTATTGATAAGTGATTGAAACTGTGGTAGAAGCTGTCAAAGTTGTTGAAACGTTATGGATCGCGAGTAAGAGTCGGAAATGGGAAGAGATAAGTATGATTTCAATGATAAGAAGTGTTGATATTGGTGTGAAGAAATTTTGTTCTAATGTATCGTCAGAGGTGTTTTAGTAAGTAGCTACAAGACGTCAGTGTTAGCAGGTTCGGATAGTTTTGCAAGTTGTTGAAGTATGGTATTTTGGTGATGTAAGTTCAATTCCTGAAGGAACACTGTTGTTGTTGGTAATGATGGTTATACTCCATTATAATTGTCGGCTGCCTATTGACAAATTGAGGACTTGATCACCCTTAATCTCTTGTTGATAGTAGACGGAATTGTATGGGATGTTATAAACTTATCTTATTGTCTTAATGGTGCGTGAGGTGATGGATGCTGAAGAAAGTCTGAAACTTGGTTGAAGCTTGTGAATCATATAAGTTGATAGAAACTCTAATAAGGACAGTGAATTAAGATGGATGATCAGAGTCGCGCAGCTGGAGCATGATGTGTCAGATGTATTGTGTTTTCTTGTGAATAATGCTGATTGAATTAGGATGTTCTTGTAAGTTGTGGATCGATGATGAGTTGTGTGGTTATTAGTCGAGTTATGTTATCCGGTTGGTATTATGATACTTTTGTCGTTGTTACAGTAATGTTGTTGATGGTACTTCGTTAGTGGATGACACTTGAGTATGGAATTAAGAATTGTATATGTGTATCGGTGTTGAGTATGTTGTTGCGATGATGAAGCAATGTTGTATCGTCAAGTATAAGCGAGAGAAAGTTGTTGCTATGTTGTAAGATGTTGTTCCAAGATATCGCTGAAATGATTGGCAAGCTAGTCACGATTATGTTACAAGGATAATTGGGAGATTTACGTATGAGTTTTGGATTCAAGTCGTGTTGAGATACAAATATATCGGAAAAGTAATAGTCGGAGTGTTGCCAAGCGCAACTTGAGAATAAGAAAGTGGATGAGGACGCGATGTTAGGGATGGTTGTATTGGGCGAATTTTCGAGGACGAAAATATCCTAATTGGGGGATAGTTGTAACGCCCGGAAAAATAATTATTGGCTTAATTTAGACATTTGTGATGTTTATTGAAATTTTCGCGTTTTGGGACGATTTAGTCAGTATTAGTTCGGGATAGCGGATCGACATTTAATTGGAAATTCTAATATTTTTAGTATTAGAAATATTAATGAGCTAATATCTGACGTTTTGGGAATTTTCCGAGTAATTGAGATTAGTCCGGAAATATGAGGCATTGAGTAATAAGTCGGTATATTAAAATAATCGGATTTTATTTTAATGGAGTAAAAGTGGAAGTATTATTTTTACATTGAGTGTAGAAATAATATTGGGCTTTGTTGTGGTATATTTAAGTATTAAGGAGTGTATTTTATTAGGCCCATTATGAAATAGTGATTAAGTGGTGGTATCACTTTTATAGTTTTAGTATAGAAAGAGGAAAGAGTAAACCGAGGAAAAAGAAGAAGAAGAAAAAGAAAGGAGAAAAGGGGGCTAGGGTTATGAAGAGGAGAAGAAGGAGACCTAAAGTGTTGCTCTAAAGTGTTATTTTTATCAAATTTTTCATTGAAACTTCTTAGAGCTGCACTCAATCCAAGGTAAGGGGGATTCTTACTACCTAAATGAGAATATGATGGATTTTATGTGGGTTTAGGGTATAGATTAGTTATTGTTTGGTGTTAATTTTATTTGTTGTTGCTGTTTCATTTTGTTGCTATTCTGTGCGTGAACCTTAATGACCAGCATTATTGTGTCTTATTTTCTTTACTGTGTATATAGAATATATATTATAATGATTTAAATGATGCAAATTGAAAATGAAAACCCCACCTAAGCCACTTACTATTTCATTTTATGCTGTTGGAATGTGCTGCTGCGGTTCTGTTTTCATTTTGTTCATATTTTGTTCTGTAATTTCTCTATTCATGCTTTATATTGTAACTTAATAATATATATAATGGTATGTTACATGTGGAGAAGAACCATAAATATGAAATGATATATGATGAAAACAGTAAAATACTAGAAGTTGGTAATGAAATAGAAAATGATTAAACTGGAAACAGTAGTATGTTAGAGTAGGAAATAAAACAGTCTCGTTTGATCGAAATAGCCGAATTAAGCGGTATAATTAGTTGTTCAGAATTTGATGAAAATTTACGTGGTAGCTAAGTTTAATTAGTAGATTAACGTGGTGGTGTTATTTTGTTGAAATTGCGATATTTTACGAATCGACCGAAATTGTGTTTGATTTAAATATCCTTTATAAATAAATGTTGGTTTTGTGATGGAAATTGACACAAATTTTAGGAATAAAATATAATGAAATTGGAATTAATATAGTGTGACATTAATCGGTTGATTAAATTAAATAGTAGAATTACTTTCAATAATTCTAATTAATTGGAATATACTTAGACTTGGATAAATTATTCGGTTTATCGGTAAATTACGGTATCTTGAGAATTTGACCGTAATCGTGATTTGGTTGAATATTTATGTTGAGAATAATATATTGCTATGCCAATGACGTTGTCTTGATAAATAATATTATGTCTAATTGAATTAGTTGATAAATTGCAAGCTGATTCCGTTTACTTGATAAATTAGCATGTTGAGATTATCTTACGAATTGATCGAAAATTGTGGTTTTGATTTGGATGACTTTGTTAATATGTGAAATCGAGTAATTGTGTCGATGTGCCGAAACATGATGATAATTGTAATAATCTTGGTGACATGCGAATTGTATGTTTGTGACGATTTTGTTTATACACGAAATTGTATGTTTGTTGTGATATGCCGAAGCATGAGGATATATATGTAATGACTTGTTTATATGCGAAGTTATTTAATTGCGATCATGTGTCGAAACATGACGATGTTTTGTGATGATTTGTAATACATGATGTTGTATATATTTGTGATGATGATTTTGTGACTAAGTGAAGATGAAATATTATGGTGACGTGAATTACCTCGTATAGATGGTAATTGATTGTGATATAGGCTTATGCCTCGTGACGATATGTGATTGTGATGAGTATGTTGTATTATCTTGTTTGTCGAGTCACATTTCATATGCATACTCTATGACGGCCTGGATTGGCAAACTAGTGATGAAGGCTTATGCCTTGTGCCTCTGAATTGGGCAATTGGTGACGGGAGCTGAAGCTCCGATTGGTACCACATGCATATGCACAGTTGAGTCGCATTTGAGTCGTTGTCAGTTGTTATTGGCTGAAGTTATCGTTTATGCATTGTGATGCTGATATGTTGAGTTGTTGAAGATGCCTATGTGTTGACTTGTTGATGATGCTTATATGATGACTCGCTGAATATGTTTATATGTTGATATCATGACTATTCATTTATGATGTTCTTTGTGCTGTTTATGTTGATGTTGTGTGAGGCAGTGATTCATTTATATTCTTTACCTAATATATGATTTATCATGATCCTATTTATATAGTTTGATATCTCACCCTTGCTGCTGATGTTTCCCCTACCATGGGAAATGGGCAGGTACTCAAGTATAGCTTTGGGAATTTGTCGCTTCATCGAGTCATGTTGGTGTGTCGCTCTGATACGTAGCACTCGGGGGGATATTCATATTGTCGTTTCTATGTGGTTATGATTTAGTTGTTGTCATTATAATCGTTGAACCCAAGTTGAATACTATGAATTACTTTTTATACTTCCAAGTTGTTTTAGTTGAATAAAGCTGATAGTTGACAGTTAATTCGAATGTTATGTATCATTGTGAATGAAACACAAGTTGAAGTTTTAAGTCGATATGTGATACTCCAATGTGTTGTTTGAAATTTTTAAATACTCTGATATTTTCCGCATTATAATTTTCGGGTAGAATTTGGGGTGTTACATTAGTGGTATCAGAGCAGGTCAGTCCATCCGGCCAAGTTGTCGAGTCAGTTGAGTTGTGCGACAGTTGAATGTTGTTAGTGTTTTATGTTGTAGTGCGTGACATGTGTGTGAAACACTGTTGGTACTTATTTGTTTTGTTGCAGGAAGTAGTTTGAGCAAAGTGGGGGAGAAGCTTTGCTCCTTAGATATGTTTCGGTCGTAAGTTGTTGGTGCAATGTGTTGCACCCCAAAATTTGCCCTCTTTTCTTGTGCTATAAGTTATCAAAGACGTTTATTTCGTCGGCCAAAAAATCAAGAAAATAATAAAAGGTTTCTCATCTGAGTGCTTAAATTTGTGGATGTTCGATTGAGGATTAATTGTCTTATATGTTGAGGCTTTCTTCAATGGATTATTGTTGTGGTGTTTTGAAATACAAGTGTGGTGGCATAGGAGATTGATTGGTTCACTTACTTTGGTCAATACACTTTGCGGTTCTCATCAAATGTTTGTTACTTCAATTACAATTTAATTGGTATTTTGAGAATTGAAGTTAAGGATTCAAGGTTGTCATTGAAGTTTAGAAGTGAAGGTTTACTAAGTGAACCAAGTTTCATCGAAATGGAGATTTGATTAGAGTTTATTGATTAATATTCAAAGTAATCTAAATCAAAGTTTCGTTCAAAATTCTTTCCAAGGGAGGAATCAAGATTCATTCAAATGTCATTCACTCAACGTCAAAGTTCAAAGGCTTGAAGTATATTTCTAAATCATAGCAATTCATGTTATTTCCAATTACAAATGTAATCCAAGTTCATGTTCATTACAAGAAATTACAAAAGCCCATTTACAAAACTATACAAAAAATCAATTGTCCAATCCATTACAAAATCAGTTACTAGAAATGTTATGAAAAATTGAGTGACTTCCATGAGTCCATTTCAAGAGCTTTCTATTATGGACTCTACTTGGTATCTACTGTTTTCTTCATGATCAAAACCATCCGCTGGCAGCTAACTCCATACAGACCGCCCTTGCATTCAAGAAGAAGGGACCGAACCAAACCCTTCAGCACAGCTGCATACAAGGGAAATTCATAACAGAAAACGGGAGGAGGAGAGATCAAAAATCAATGACCGGAAAAGAGAAAACCGATAACAGAAAGGTAACAAACTTCGAGCTCTTCACGATCCATCTTCAACCATTAATCTTGATACTCTTCATTCATCAATTCTTCAATCTCACCACCGATTCACCATACAAGAACCTTCAATCCATAATCTCACATCTTCAATTCTCGATGCCAAGATTCCACCATTGGATTCACCACAAAATTCTGCAGAAAACATAGGAGAGGAATTCACAAACTGAAATCGATAAACAGAAACCTTCACAAAATTCTCCAATCATCAACTATCCGCAGCGTAATCATCATCTTACACATCAACACAGTTCTTCAATCTTGTCTCCATCTGCAATAATCTTCAAGAACAACTCCACCGCTTCGACGTCGATCAACGCTTTCGGTATACGCCTTCACCTGCAAAAACGATTATGCAAAAATCACAACATCACCTTCATCTGCAAATCATCGCAAGAACCGCATCACAGTCGTTATCAATATTCATCTTCGTGATTTCTTCTCGGAAGCAACAACAACACTTCATCATCAACACGATTCTGCATCGCTGCGAACAATAACAATAACAACCACGGTCACCACAACAAATCTGAAAAGAAAATAGAAGAGGATCGAAGAAGAACTCCGAGGCTAAGAGGAACCGAATCAAACATAGGTTGAAGATTAGTACCTGGAATCGAGCGAGAGATTGAATCGGAGAGGTTGAGTTCGAGTTAAGCGGAAGAGAGATTGAGATGAGAGATTGAACGGAGAGAGATCGAGAGAGATGACCGGGAAGGAGATGAGTTGTCCGAAGCGATTGAAGCTTACCGGCGCCACCTCCAGCCGCCACACCTCCGTCGGTCACGAGATGAGAGGGAGTCGGCCACCGCGCCGCGTTCTCACGAGAAGAGGAAGAAGCTGAGAGTCAAAAGTGAAGGTCCACTTGTTTCTAACCTAATCCTCTTTCTTTGTATTAATTAGGAATTAGATTAAGTGTGTTAATTGAGTTTAATGAATAATTGGTAATTAACATAGAGATCTGAATAATCCAATCTGAAAATAAGTGCAATTGGATCAATAGTTTTGGGACTGCTATGCGATTACTGTTCATACACCCCCAGGCCCTGCAACATCCCTTTTTTGTTGGCCGAAAGAAAACACTCCTTGGGCCTTGCATTCACGAATTGCTATCATACACTACCATGAGACCATGCACCCCTGCCTTGCTTGCATAGTAAAATCACCTTGGGCCATCAATATGTGGGCCTGCGCTCTAGCTACTCTTTACACCACTATTTCTGCAATAAACACCCCCTGACTCCATGATTTTTATGTTAGATTTAATTTTTGATTTTATATTTTTTTTAGATAAAAATGTCATAAAAAACAATTTAATCTTGTTAGACTTTTGTTTAGAATTTACTTAGAATTTAACTTCTATTATTTTCTATGGCGGGTGCGTGTCTCCTTGTTATTACTGATTTGTTTGCTGAGATGTGCGAGGTACTTCGAAAGAGCCTTTGATTGCGATTCATTTACTTCGGGTTCCACTTTATTTGTGGGACACGAATTCGCTTCCGGTGCGACTTGACTTGCGTCGTGTTCCACTTTATTTGTGGGACACGTACTTATTCCCGATGCGATTCACCCGATCTCTCATTCATTGAGATGTATATTCCTGTATTGTCTGGATTGTGTTTCCCTTGCAGGTTGCTTGTGTGGTTGTGTTTGATACGCACCGCATAGCGGTTGTGATTTACTTTCACACTGCATTGCTTTGACACTTGTGCTGGACTCCTGGCTTTGCTGGATGTTAGATTACGTGAAGTTTCTTAGTTCTGCTTGCGTTGCTAGCTCATTGCGGATTTGCTATCCGTTCGGTATTGTCTCCCGTTTCATTTTATGTCTCCTGGTCCCTTTTACCGCTTTCCGCATCATCCTATAACATGAGAAGTAGGACTTAGACATGCATCTGGCCAAGCCCTCGAAAGAGGCTCTATTTTTGTTGGTGTGTTTACATTTGTGCTTTGCGGCAGGGAGTCACGGTGTAATAAGTCCTATATGGCACTCCGTTAAGTCCTCATGGAAGGCACGCGGAAAGGGTTAGCAATCAACCCCCGCCTAGTCTCATCGAGTCTGTTCAGTAAGCGCACGCTACGCGTTGCTCGCTTCTGAACCTGCACAAGATCTTGTTATCGAGTATGTCAGGAAAAGGGTTCATGTAGCCGGACCCCCGCCTTTCCTATAGCTCGCGTCGCTCGACGTTGATGCTCGGTGTACGCACGCACCGTTTTCCTTTACGATCCGTGACGGCTTGGTTGCTGAGAGGGGTCCGCCCTCTTGTCTATGGCCCGATCATTTTCACGAGGTCTAATGCTTGGTTGACTTGGGTTGAGCTGCTCCCCTTGGCTATGGCGGGACCGCTTTTCTACCACTCGGTCAGTACCGTTGGTTTGTTTGCTTTACGAGCGGATGCTCGTTTGTGTGATATTCTTGCGTGCTTCCCCTTTTCCTCGTAGGTTGCTAGTTTAGCTTAGACTTGTACCCTTTGTATGATAACATTAGGTAGCAAGCTTTCCCCCTTAGCTTAGGTTCTCCTCATGCATTCTTTAAAACACAAACCACACTCTTTGATTTTCTTTTCTTAAGAGCTTGTTATTTCCGCTCCATTCCCAGCATAAGTCTCCAAAGGTCGAGCAGCGGAGTGTGAATGTAACTCGTTCACCTAAAAAACACAAAACAAATAGAAATTATTTAGCCGAGCTACGGTAGCTCTGATTCTGCAAAACAGATACGTAGGCAGCGGGGTAGGGCCCGTGCGAGCACAATCCTTTCTTTTCCCTACATTCTGCATTCATTTTAGTCCAGATTAGCATAGATTTGATACACACCCATAGGTTTAGACACAGGCGTTGATAGCATCGAGTACGATGGGCGCGAGGGGTGCTAGCACCTTCCCCTCGCGTAACCGACTCCCTTACCCTTTTTCTCTGGTCGTGAGACCGTTGTTTTGTTTTGTGGTTTGCTGGCATTCCCTTCCTTTTCAGGATAAATATGTTAGTGGCGACTCTGTTAATTTTCGCGGTAGCGACAGCTGGCGACTCTACTGGGGACGTCTCGACCTGTTGCTGGTCCGGACTCAGCAAGTCGATCCTAGCGCTTGTGTGTTTATCATTGGGTGTTTTTATTGCTTTGCATATTTGCCTGTTTGCATTGCATTCTATGTGCGCTTTTACTTTTCTGCATCATATTCTGGACTGGCTGGATTTCTATCTGTGGGTGGGTGTTTCAAGAGGTAAAAGGCCCAATACCCAGGCTATGAGTGATACCATAGGAACTAGGAATAGAGTGGCCGTGACGGACAGAAGGCGTATGCCTGATTGATCTGATCACGTATCCACGGGCAGAGCTTGGTGGAATGAGGCAATATCATATGATAGCGCCTACATTCGATCCTCTGTTGGCTTTTCGACCTACCTTGGCCTAGATTTTACCCGTGAGTGGGGCGGGAATCAATGATCATTATATAACAGGTACATTGTTGGTTACCGCTGTTCTTGTTCGAGGGCTACCGCTGTTCTTGTTCGAGGGTTACCGCTGTTCTTGTTCGAGGGTAACTTTGGTTCTCGTTCGAGTGGTTCCATTTCCGTGATGGTGACTATGGTTTTGATTCTATTGGTTATGTCCCGTGATCTACGGGGAGTTCCGAATTGGTGCCGAACCTTTGAACCCGTGCCGTGTGATTTCTCGGCATCCTAGATATATCCAGTATTGTGGTTCCCACCATCTTGCATCATTGCATGTTTACTTTCCAAAAAATGATGTACAAAAAATAACTAGCATACATGTTCCTTTCATTTCCAAGGGATCATATCTTTAAGTTTCGTGCTGAGCTTTTCCATCTCTTGCTTGCTAAAAAATCAAAACACGAGGATTCCTTGGAAATTGAATGAACATGGCATTGCACGCATATCATGTACCTCATACCTTTCATGCATAACAGGTGTTCAGGATCGAGGATCTCTTATTCAGACTTGATATTCTCTCACCAGACTCAGAGACTTGACTTGTTCTTATTGTGTGTTCAAAGATTAGTCATGAAACAACTTTGTGGGGTAACCAAGATGAAAGCTCAGTTTGGGGTTCTTTTTGAAGACTCGTCCTATGCTCATTTGCTTCCATGCTTGCTTTATTTGCAACTGGTTAAGCCCCATACTGCATTGATGTTTGCAAATTCTCTGCTGAATGACAATGACACTAGGTGTGAGTTCTAATCTGGGGCACCTGGTCGTGATGTTATGATCTACAAGTCTCTGAAATTGCTTGGGGCTCCCGCACGAGGGATAAGCAAGACATTGTCTATCTTGAGCATTGCACCATTTGCATTGCTCGAATCCCTAAAGCATTACAAATTCCGTGTGACTTCGCCATAATCTTCTTCCAGGTAGTAATCGAGAGTGATATGCAGAGACACCTCTCATTCTCAAGGTTCTGCTTCATATCCCGAGTCACCTCTTCCTGGAGTTTCCTTTTCAACAACCTTTGCTTGTCAACAGAGACGTAAAGAGAATGTGAGAAGTAAGTTGATGTAATCCCAATGCCTTATGATCAGTTGCTTCCCTGCTTGATGGAGTTTCAATTGGTTAAGATCTGTTGCTTTGGATCTTTCTCACCACAGATAGCTCTCCTGATTTCGATGACGATACTCGGTGTTCCAATCTGGGGGCACCTGATCATAATACCAATCCTTACAAGGTGTTAAGGTACAAAAAGTCCAGGACTTGCTCGATGGACAGATGTTTCAGTTTATTCATAATGGTTTCTATTGGTCAATCGCATTTCATCTGCTGCAAGTAGAATGTTTATTTTTCCTCGAGGAGTAACTCATGAAAATCACTTGCAACCTGTACTGCCAAAGGCTTCCTTCCCAACAACTATTGTGTGTTCCAAGTAATGACGTTGATAGCCAAATGGCAAAGGTTATTGTCGTTCGCTGATACTAATACAAGTTTCCTCCATTCATGATGGTGTTTTTTCTGTTTCAACATTTGTATTTAGGGCTCCCGACCGAGGGATAAGCAAGACTCCGTGTTCTTGAGTTTGCATCGCTGGCAGCTCAAATCCCTAAAGCATTCACAAACTTCAGTCGTTGTATTTGGGGCTCCCGATCGAGGGATAAGCAAGACGCCTTGTATCTTGAGCTTGTGCACCACTGGCACAACTCAAATCCCTAAAGCTGGACACTTGCAACTTCCGTATGACTTTGCCGAAATCTTCTTCCAGGAGGTAATCTAAAGTGTTCTACAGGAACATATGTTGATGCTTGGTGTGTTCTCCATGCTGGGGCACCTGGTTATCTGATTGAGGATTGTCATCCGTTCAAAGACAAGGTTCAAGACCTGATTGACTCAAAGGCTATCACATTCGCACTTGAGGGACAAAATTGAAGTTCCCCTCCGACTCAGCGGATCTTCTGAAGCAATAAGTCCATACGGAGAGGATCTCCTCAATGTTGACAATTCCTAAATCATCATGCATGTTCATGTTTAAGCTTTCTTGCTTTGTTCAATATTGTTGCATGCAAAACTTGTTTGTTTTTGAACTATAATCATAATGCACTGGATATGTTTGTCTTGAAAAAATCCATTCGCTTTTGCTCTTATATGTTTTTATATGCTTTTTGTGATACTTAACTCTTGTTAACAAAGCATGATAACTCCGTAGGGAGAATGATGAACATAATACCAGGAACCTCAAATGGTATGCTTTTGAGTAGAACCCTGTTGATGATGTACAGGCATTGTTTCAAACTCCCAAACACTGGAGATATAAGGGAGATAGACCTTCGTTAACCCTTCTGAGCCTTCGAAGTAGGAGTTTCTTTTCTATTCATGAAAAAACCCTCACATTTAACCCAGGGGCGGGTAGTATTCAGTTAACCTGATCGAGTGTTTGAAATTCATCAGAAGCACACATCTAAGGACATAACAATGGTTGTCTTTCAAAAGGTTGAGGAAAGTCAAATCCACAACGATTATCCCTCACCTCAGGAGGTTGAGACATCAAAATTATCCCTCACCTCCGGAGGTTGAGACCAACATCAAAACCGCAGTGGTTATCCCTCATATCATGAGGTCAAAGGATGACGATACCACAATGGTAATTCTTCATCTACCAAGAATTCAGGCAGTCACGATCACTTCCAATAAAGCAAAGGTAGTGCGGGATCGCACGACTTGTAAAAAAAAAAAAGAAAAAAAAGAAAGAAAAAAAAAGGAAAAAAGAGAAAGAAAAAAAAAAGGAAAAAAGAGGAAATGATAATGAAATTGTTAATCAAGGACAAAGTCGTGTGATGTTAAATCAGGGGATCAAGAAAGGTGAAGTGATTGCCGCATCCAGAAGACCTCATCGATTCCTCGATCATCTCAAACTCCTCTTGAAAGATGGATGCTCGTGTCGAGTTAACTGAACATAGGATTGGAGAACATCACGAAGGGGGTGGGCACCAAATAATTTTGAGCCTAAAAATCCTTTTTTCTAAAAACCGTGAACCTGACCACGTTACAACCCTGAAAAGTCCTAATTGAAGCAGGGCTAATTCGAAAGCAGACTATACACGAGAATACGGTAAGCTGACTCCTAGGAGATCCGCTAAACGCTTGAGTTGGTATCACACCATCTTTCTTTCATAAAAAAATCGATGTTACGACATCCTTTCATAAAGTTTCTTTAAACTTCGAGACAAACATACTCTTTGCATTAGAATTATATTTCTCATAATAAACATTCTTTGCATATGAACAAGTGCTTAACATCAGGAAAGTTTCCATCATGAACATCAGATGAAAAGTTTTATCCTCCCGAAGGACGAGTTGTCTTCAGAACTCCGTTGAATTGAAGCAAGAATATTTCAAAGTCTGATCACCCTCAGAGGCACAAAAGCAGTTAAATACTTTGTCGAGCAAGTTTTCAGTCAATCTGAGGCAATCAGGTCAAGATTCGAATAATCTCTCAAAGTGCTAAGCAATCAGGGGCATTCACCCAAGTGCATTCGAACCTACCTACAATACAAGTCAGGCAGGGGCATGGTTCCAAAGTTCATGATACTGGGGCAAGTTGGCTATGATAGCACAAATCTCAGGAAGTATTTGCAAGAAAAATTTCTTTAAAGTCCCTACAGGCTGGGGCAAAGCAATATACAGTGGCATTCTTTCCTCATCAGGAAGTGTCTAGTTTAAAGTTCGGGTGTGAGCTAAACAACTTATGAACTTGAGAACCGTCAGGGTCGTCATCCTCAGCAGTCAGAAGCTGAAAGTCCAATACTTGCTTGACCCATTAATCCCACTTCCTGGTGGCATTCTCTTGGAGAACCAATGTCTGTTTGATGCTCCGGCTGATGCTTGTTTGGTGTTCTAATCACTGCTTGCTTGTCAACTTGTGAATCCATTGCTTGTTTGGAAAGTTTCAAGCTCAGATGTCTTACAATCTGTTTGCTCTTGCATTTTCCCATTGTGGGTGAGCATCACTATTCTCTATCATGTGAGGAAACCCCGTGAAGATGTTATGCTATAGCCTGGGGCATTTTCATCTGTTTATCTCGCGGGTACATCCTTTCGAGTACACCCTCAATGTGTTGGCGAATTTATCCAAGTGAGAGATTCTCATTCCCCAGCTGAGTACATCCAGATGAGGTTTTCTTTGTTACAAGATTCTCATATCCTCAGCAAAGCATATTTCAACGAAATCTCCGTGCTTCGGAAGTCTTATTCCCCGGTGGAATATTTTCTCCCCAGTTGAATCATGATTGAATGATATCAGATTCCCCAGCAGGCTCTTAATGAGGTACCATTGCCCGAATGCCTCATTTTCTCCCCAGTAGAGGTTTCTCTCCCCAACAGATTGACCTGTTTCCCCCAAGAGAGTCATCTTATTCCCCAGTGGAGTGGTCTTAACAAGAGGTTCTTATGCCGAGTTCCTTATCCCCAGCGGATCTCTTATCTCCTCAGTGGATCGTTATGCAGAAGTATTCATCTTCCCCAGTGAATCTTTCCTCAGCAAAGAGTCACATGTATCCTCAGCATAATCTGTTTCCGTCAAGGATTTCCCCAGCGGAATGCGTCCTACACAAGCAAGTTGGTTGCTCCTCATCAGAGTTATCTCCATGACTTGCTCTTATCTCCTCATCCCCGGTGTGTCGAGAATTTGCTTCTCCAATGAAGTTGCAAGGGTCTTCCCCAAGCAGTTAAGTGGGACGTTCTTATCTCCAAGCAGGATTTGTTCCCCAAACAGAGCTCGCATCCAGATTTGATCGTCTCCAGCAGATTTCTGATCCATCTTTGCCAGCTCGCAGCTTGTGGCTTCTAGTCACTCAATTTGTCCTCCTCGCAGAGTTCCATACTCTCTCCAGGACTTCTTCAACAATTCAGTGCTCCTCCGTTGTTTCCCCAGGCAACGTTTGAATCATGCATCATTCGCATTGCATTCTCTAAGCGTGTAGCATTTCCACTCTCGGAATACTACTCCATAAAACATTCATACATGCATCATGCATAAATCATATCATATCTGTTTCTTTTTGCAGGAAAGTCATCCAGATTCAAATGCTCCCCAGAGAGCAATATTCGCCTAGTCATTATAGGCGCTTATCCTGATGTTTTGAATTAGAAGAGGATTGTTCTACTTATTTTCTGGCATAGCTCAGATCAGTTCAAAGACATTCCTATTCCCGATGCCCCCAGATCGGTGGAAGATATTTGTTCCTATCCTGATATTCAGCTCAGTTGAAGGAACCGCCTCCGGATCTCCCAAGATCTTACGAAGGAGAAAGCCACTGATATCATCAGATCAGATGGAGATGTTTGCCTGATTGACTTTTTCATTCAGATGAAGATTGTCCTACTTATTTTCTAGCATCATGTCCAGATCAGTTTAAAGGCATTCTTTCCCCGGCGTACACAGTTCGGAAGAGATATTGTTCCTATCCTGATTTCCAGTTCAGTTGAAGGAACCGCCTCCGGATCCCTGTGGTCTTACGAAGGAGCTAGCCACTAATTCCCAGATTAGTAGGAATATCTACCTGATGATTTAATTGCATCAGAAGAGATGTCTGCCCAGATTCCCAGATCATGATTCCCAGATCAGAGATACCTATTACCCGTTGATGTCCTATTCAACCGATGTATCTCCTTCGATTCCCAGATCGACCTAAGACATCTATCCCGATGCATGTTCGGAGACATCTGCTACGTCTGATATTCAGATCAGTCGAGATGTTCCTTCTCTTGATGCCCAGATCATTGGAAGTGTTTTTCCCCTGCCTGTGGGTGCCCGTTCCCTCTTATCACAAGTTGGAACATATTTATTATCTAGATCGATAGAAGTTTTTTCTCCCTGCCTGCGGGGTGGTACATTCCTTCTTATTACAAGTTGGAATCTTCTATTGATCAAGAGCGCAAATTTTCGAGTTCATTTTGGTATTCAATCTCCTTCCACCTCAACGGTTCGAAACTTTCGTTTCTCACTCGTCAGGTTCAAGAAGTTTGAATAGGGGCAGCTGTTGCACCCCAAAATTTGCCCTCTTTTCTTGTGCTATAAGTTATCAAAGACGTTTATTTCGTCGGCCAAAAAATCAAGAAAATAATAAAAGGTTTCTCATCTGAGTGCTTAAATTTGTGGATGTTCGATTGAGGATTAATTGGCTTATATGTTGAGGCTTTCTTCAATGGATTGTTGTTGTGGTGTTTTGAAATACAAGTGTGGTGGCATAGGAGATTGATTGGTTCACTTACTTTGGTCAATACACTTTGCGGTTCTCATCAAATGTTTGTTACTTCAATTACAATTTAATTGGTATTTTGAGAATTGAAGTTAAGGATTCAAGGTTGTCATTGAAGTTTAGAAGTGAAGGTTTACCAAGTGAACCAAGTTTCATCGAAATGGAGATTTGATTAGAGTTTATTGATTAATATTCAAAGTAATCTAAATCAAAGTTTCGTTCAAAATTCTTTCCAAGGGAGGAATCAAGATTCATTCAAATGTCATTCACTCAACGTCAAAGTTCAAAGGCTTGAAGTATATTTCTAAATCATAGCAATTCATGTTATTTCCAATTACAAATGTAATCCAAGTTCATGTTCATTACAAGAAATTACAAAAGCCCATTTACAAAACTATACAAAAAATCAATTGTCCAATCCATTACAAAATCAGTTACTAGAAATATTATGAAAAATTGAGTGACTTCCATGAGTCCATTTCAAGAGCTTTCTATTATGGACTCTACTTGGTATCTACTGTTTTCTTCATGATCAAAACCATCCGCTGGCAGCTAACTCCATACAGACCGCCCCTGCATTCAAGAAGAAGGGACCGAACCAAACCCTTCAGCACAGCTGCATACAAGGGAAATTCATAACAGAAAACGGGAGGAGGAGAGATCAAAAATCAATGACCGGAAAAGAGAAAACCGATAACAGAAAGGTAACAAACTTCGAGCTCTTCACGATCCATCTTCAACCATTAATCTTGATACTCTTCATTCATCAATTCTTCAATCTCACCACCGATTCACCATAAAAGAACCTTCAATCCATAATCTCACATCTTCAATTCTCGATGCCAAGATTCCACCATTGGATTCACCACAAAATTCTGCAGAAAACATAGGAGAGGAATTCACAAACTGAAATCGATAAATAGAAACCTTCACAAAATTCTTCAATCATCAACTATCCGCAGCGTAATCATCATCTTACACATCAACACAGTTCTTCAATCTTGTCTCCATCTGCAATAATCTTCAAGAACAACTCCACCGCTTCGACGTCGATCAACGCTTTCGGCATACGCCTTCACCTGCAAAAACGATTATGCAACAATCACAACATCACCTTCATCTGCAAATCATCGCAAGAACCGCATCACAGTCGTTATCAATATTCATCTTCGTGATTTCTTCTCGGAAGCAACAACAACACTTCATCATCAACACGATTCTGCATCGCTGCGAACAATAACAATAACAACCACGGTCACCACAACAAATCTGAAAAGAAAATAGAAGAGGATCGAAGAAGAACTCCGAGGCTAAGAGGAACCGAATCAAACATAGGTTGAAGATTAGTACCTGGAATCGAGCGAGAGATTGAATCGGAGAGGTTGAGTTCGAGTTAAGCGGAAGAGAGATTGAGATGAGAGATTGAACGGGGAGAGATCGAGAGAGATGACCGGGAAGGAGATGAGTTGTCCGAAGCGATTGAAGCTTACCGGCGCCACCTCCAGCCGCCACACCTCCGTCGGTCACGAGATGAGAGGGAGTCGGCCACCGCGCCGCGTTCTCACGAGAAGAGGAAGAAGCTGAGAGTCAAAAGTGAAGGTCCACTTGTTTCTAACCTAATCCTCTTTCTTTGTATTAATTAGGAATTAGATTAAGTGTGTTAATTGAGTTTAATGAATAATTGATAATTAACATAGAGATCTGAATAATCCAATCTGAAAATAAGTGCAATTGGATCAATAGTTTTGGGACTGCTATGCGATTACTGTTCATACACCCCCAGGCCTTGCAACATCCCTTTTTTGTTGGCCGAAAGAAAACACTCCTTGGGCCTTGCATTCACGAATTGCTATCATACACTACCATGAGACCATGCACCCCTGCCTTGCTTGCATAGTAAAATCACCTTGGGCCATCAATATGTGGGCCTGCGCTCTAGCTACTCTTTACACCACTATTTCTGCAATAAACACCCCCTGACTCCATGATTTTTATGTTAGATTTAATTTTTGATTTTATATTTTTTTTAGATAAAAATGTCATAAAAAACAATTTAATCTTGTTAGACTTTTGTTTAGAATTTACTTAGAATTTAACTTCTATTATTTTCTATGGCGGGTGCGTGTCTCCTTGTTATTACTGATTTGTTTGCTGAGATGTGCGAGGTACTTCGAAAGAGCCTTTGATTGCGATTCATTTACTTCGGGTTCCACTTTATTTGTGGGACACGAATTCTCTTCCGGTGCGACTTGACTTGCGTCGTGTTCCACTTTATTTGTGGGACACGTACTTATTCCCGATGCGATTCACCCGATCTCTCATTCATTGAGATGTATATTCCTGTATTGTCTGGATTGTGTTTCCCTTGCAGGTTGCTTGTGTGGTTGTGTTTGATACGCACCGCATAGCGGTTGTGATTTACTTTCACACTGCATTGCTTTGACACTTGTGCTGGACTCCTGGCTTTGCTGGATGTTAGATTACGTGAAGTTTCTTAGTTCTGCTTGCGTTGCTAGCTCATTGCGGATTTGCTATCCGTTCGGTATTGTCTCCCGTTTCATTTTATGTCTCCTGGTCCCTTTTACCGCTTTCCGCATCATCCTATAACATGAGAAGTAGGACTTAGACATGCATCTGGCCAAGCCCTCGAAAGAGGCTCTATTTTTGTTGGTGTGTTTACATTTGTGCTTTAAGGCAGGGAGTCACGGTGTAATAAGTCCTATATGGCACTCCGTTAAGTCCTCATGGAAGGCACGCGGAAAGGGTTAGCAATCAACCCCCGCCTAGTCTCATCGAGTCTGTTCAGTAAGCGCACGCTACGCGTTGCTCGCTTCTGAACCTGCACAAGATCTTGTTATCGAGTATGTCAGGAAAAGGGTTCATGTAGCCGGACCCCCGCCTTTCCAATAGCTCGCGTCGCTCGACGTTGAAGCTCGGTGTACGCACGCACCGTTTTCCTTTACGATCCGTGACGGCTTGGTTGCTGAGAGGGGTCCGCCCTCTTGTCTATGGCCCGATCATTTTCACGAGGTCTAATGCTTGGTTGACTTGGGTTGAGCTGCTCCCCTTGGCTATGGCGGGACCGCTTTTCTACCACTCGGTCAGTACCGTTGGTTTGTTTGCTTTACGAGCGGATGCTCGTTTGTGTGATATTCTTGCGTGCTTCCCCTTTTCCTCGTAGGTTGCTAGTTTAGCTTAGACTTGTACCCTTTGTATGATAACATTAGGTAGCAAGCTTTCCCCCTTAGCTTAGGTTCTCCTCATGCATTCTTTAAAACACAAACCACACTCTTTGATTTTCTTTTCTTAAGAGCTTGTTATTTCCGCTCCATTCCCAGCATAAGTCTCCAAAGGTCGAGCAGCGGAGTGTGAATGTAACTCGTTCACCTAAAAAACATAAAACAAATAGAAACTATTTAGCCGAGCTACGGTAGCTCTGATTCTGCAAAACAGATACGTAGGCAGCGGGGTAGGGCCCGTGCGAGCACAATCCTTTCTTTTCCCTACATTCTGCATTCATTTTAGTCCAGATTAGCATAGATTTGATACACACCCATAGGTTTAGACACAGGCGTGGATACCATCGAGTACGATGGGCGCGAGGGGTGCTAGCACCTTCCCCTCGCGTAACCGACTCCCTTACCCTTTTTCTCTGGTCGTGAGACCGTTGTTTTGTTTTGTGGTTTGCTGGCATTCCCTTCCTTTTCAGGATAAATATGTTAGTGGCGACTCTGTTAATTTTTGCGGTAGCGACACAATGTACTGCTTAAGGAGACAGTGTAAGTATTGTTGGAGCTTGTTGACATGGATCCAAGGTTTTGTTTGTTTAACAAGTTAGGGGCGTCGGTAGAAGGAGAATGATCAAGAATTGATGACATTTACTCTTCGAAGGATGAGGATCAGTGTAGCAGTTTTTGATTTGCAAGTATGGTGCAAACTCGTGATGTTTTGGGAGGTAACCGTTAAGTACCAAGAATAAATCCTGGAAGATGGAATTTAGAAAGTTTTTGTGTTCAGCATTGTGGATGAACTATGAAGTTGTCATTGCAATAAGTCTTGTGAAAGGTACCGGTGTTGGAAAAGTGATAGAGTGATGAAGTTGTGGTGGATTTTATGTTGGACTCGTATAAGTGATTGTCGTATATCCGATTTGAAGCGTTAGAAAGATAACAAGGTGAATTTTAATACAAGAATGGATTCCGCAACTGTAAGTAGATTTATTTGTGACAAGATGGTGTTGGAAAGAGGTGAAGTTAGCGGTTACGCTTGTCCTTGGAAAACGGACTTGTGCGTTGGTATTGCACAGGACGTCAGCGTCAGAGATGAGTGAATTGAAGAAGCAATTCGAAGGTTTGTTGAGGAGAAATTTTAAGACCAAGTGTGTTATTTGAAGATTTTGAGAGATATCATAAGGATTATCGCAGCATGACGTTGATGTTTGTATTTCGGATAACGTCGGAGAATTGTATCTTGAGCTTCGAATGTCGGATTGACGTACCGTTTGAGCCTACGAAGAGGTGAGACTATACTCTACCTTATAGGAGTGTTATGGATATAGTAGAAGTGAAGCATGTTGAATATAAACAGTTATTGTCGCAATTGTCCGAAACAAAGTTAAGCCGAGCATGTTGTTGTGTAAGTAGTCCTGTTTAAGCTGTTGACGAAGGAACAACAATTAAGTGAAGTATTATTGTAGGCCTTGGTGTAGGATTATTGATAAGTGATTGAAACTGTGGTAGAAGCTGTCAAAGTTGTTGAAACGTTATGGATCGCGAGTAAGAGTCGGAAATGCGAAGAGATAAGTATGATTTCAATGATAAGAAGTGTTGATATTGGTGTGAAGAAATTTTGTTCTAATGTATCGTCAGAGGTGTTTTAGTAAGTAGCTACAAGACGTCAGTGTTAGCAGGTTCGGATAGTTTTGCAAGTTGTTGAAGTATGGTATTTTGGTGATGTAAGTTCAATTCCTGAAGGAACACTGTTGTTGTTGGTAATGATGGTTATACTCCATTATGATTGTCGGCTGTCTATTGACAAATTGAGGACTTGATCACCCTTAATCTCTTGTTGATAGTAGACGGAATTGTATGGGATGTTATAAACTTTTCTTATTGTCTTAATGGTGCGTGAGGTGATGGATGCTGAAGAAAGTCTGAAACTTGGTTGAAGCTTGTGAATCATATAAGTTGATAGAAACTCTAATAAGGACAGTGAATTAAGATGGATGATCAGAGTCGCGCAGCTGGAGCATGATGTGTCAGATGTATTGTGTTTTCTTGTGAATAATGCTGATTGAATTAGGATGTTCTTGTAAGTTGTGGATCGATGATGAGTTGTGTGGTTATTAGTCAAGTTATGTTATCAGGTTGGTATTATGATACTTTTGTCGTTGTTACAGTAATGTTGTTGATGGTACTTCGTTAGTGGATGACACTTGAGTATGGAAATAAGAATTGTATATGTGTATCGGTGTTGAGTATGTTGTTGCGATGATGAAGCAATGTTGTATCGTCAAGTATAAGCGAGAGAAAGTTGTTGCTATGTTGTAAGATGTTGTTCCAAGATATCGCTGAAATGATTGGCAAGCTAGTCACGATTATGTTACAAGGATAATTGGGAGAATTACGTATGAGTTTTGGATTCAAGTCGTGTTGAGATACAAATATATCGGAAAAGTAATAGTCGGAGTGTTGCCAAGCGCAACTTGAGAATAAGAAAGTGGATGAGGACGCGATGTTAGGGATGGTTGTATTGGGCGAATTTTCGAGGACGAAAATATCCTAAGTGGGGGATAGTTGTAACGCCCGGAAAAATAACTATTGGCTTAATTTAGACATTTGTGATGTTTATTGAAATTTTCGCGTTTTGGGACGATTTAGTCAGTATTAGTTCGGGATAGCGGATCGACATTTAATTGGAAATTCTAATATTTTTAGTATTAGAAATATTAATGAGCTAATATCTGACATTTTGGGAATTTTCCGAGTAATTGAGATTAGTCCGGAAATATGAGGCATTAGTAATAAGTCGGTATATTAAAAAAATCGGATTTTATTTTAATGGAGTAAAATTGGAAGTATTATTTTTACATTGAGTGTAGAAATAATATTGGGCTTTGTTGTGGTATATTTAAGTATTAAGGAGTGTATTTTATTAGGCCCATTATGAAATAGTGATTAAGTGGTGGTATCACTTTTATAGTTTTAGTATAGAAAGAGGAAAGAGTAAACCGAGGAAAAAGAAGAAGAAGAAAAAGAAAGGAGAAAAGGGGGCTAGGGTTATGCAGAGGAGAAGAAGGAGACCTAAAGTGTTGCTCTAAAGTGTTATTTTTATCAAATTTTTCATTGAAACTTCTTAGAGCTGCACTCAATCCAAGGTAAGGGGGATTCTTACTACCTAAATGAGAATATGATGGATTTTATGTGGGTTTAGGGTATAGATTAGTTATTGTTTGGTGTTAATTTTATTTGTTGTTGCTGTTTCATTTTGTTGCTATTCTGTGCGTGAACCTTAATGACCAGCATTATTGTGTCTTATTTTCTTTACTGTGTATATAGAATATATATTATAATGATTTAAATGATGCAAATTGAAAATGAAAACCCCACCTAAGCCACTTACTATTTCATTTTATGCTGTTGGAATGTGCTGCTGCGGTTCTGTTTTCATTTTGTTCATATTTTGTTCTGTAATTTCTCTATTCATGCTTTATATTGTAACTTAATAATATATATAATGGTATGTTACATGTGGAGAAGAATCATAAATATGAAATGATATATGATGAAAACAGTAAAATACTAGAAGTTGGTAATGAAATAGAAAATGATTAAACTGGAAACAGTAGTATGTTAGAGTAGGAAATAAAACAGTCTCGTTTGATCGAAATAGCCGAATTAAGCGGTATAATTAGTTGTTCAAAATTTGATGAAAATTTACGTGGTAGCTAAGTTTAATTAGTAGATTAACGTGGTGGTGTTATTTTGTTGAAATTGCGATATTTTACGAATCGACCGAAATTGTGTTTGATTTAAATATCCTTTATAAATAAATGTTGGTTTTGTGATGGAAATTGACACAAATTTTAGGAATAAAATATAATGAAATTGGAATTAATATAGTGTGACATTAATCGGTTGATTAAATTAAATAGTAGAATTACTTTCAATAATTCTAATTAATTGGAATATACTTAGACTTGGATAAATTATTCGGTTTATCGGTAAATTACGGTATCTTGAGAATTTGACCGTAATCGTGATTTGGTTGAATATTTATGTTGAGAATAATATATTGCTATGCCAATGACGTTGTCTTGATAAATAATATTATGTCTAATTGAATTAGTTGATAAATTGCAAGCTGGTTCCGTTTACTTGATAAATTAGCATGTTGAGATTATCTTACGAATTGATCGAAAATTGTGGTTTTGATTTGGATGACTTTGTTAATATGTGAAATCGAGTAATTGTGTCGATGTGCCGAAACATGATGATAATTGTAATAATCTTGGTGACATGCGAATTGTATGTTTGTGACGATTTTGTTTATACACGAAATTGTATGTTTGTTGTGATATGCCGAAGCATGAGGATATATATGTAATGACTTGTTTATATGCGAAGTTATATAATTGCGATGATGTGTCGAAACATGACGATGTTTTGTGATGATTTGTAATACATGATGTTGTATATATTTGTGATGATGATTTTGTGACTAAGTGAAGATGAAATATTATGGTGACGTGAATTACCTCGTATAGATGGTAATTGATTGTGATATAGGCTTATGCCTCGTGACGATATGTGATTGTGATGAGTTGTTAGGGACCAAATAGTACTAATTTTCATATATTGTTTTTGGTCCCTTTAACCACTTTTTACTCAATAATCACACTTTTATTCATACAATTTAATAATTTTGCAATTTTGTTCATTTTAGTTTATTTGAATTGTTATTTCACATGTTTGTTAGTTTTGTAGCGTTTTTAAAGTTTTGAAGATCATGGAAGCAAAGAGGAATTACTTGAAGACTTGGAATAGCAAAAGAAGTGTTGATGAGGCCAGTTTTCCCCGCAAACATCCTTTGCGCCGCCAACTGCTAGATGCTGAACAAGTCCAGTTTTGAATTTCACTGTTTGCCCCGCAAACATTGTTTGCCCCGCAAACACTGCGCTGCAGAATTTTATCTTTTACTTTGTTGCCACTTGTCATGAGAAATGGGCTTATCTTTTGAATAGGAAAAGTTAGTACGAATTAGGGGTTATTTAGGGAGATAAAAAAGGGGAATTAGAACATGCTATCCTATTGTGAACCAAACATTGAGGCTAGGGTTTTGGGAGAGAAAAGAACAACTTTGTGAGAGATTGATGTTCTTAGCTTCTTCTTCATTCTTCTTGTTGTCAACCATGGTGATGAGTAGCTAAATCCCTCTTTGACAAGATTGGAGGTAGTAGCTATCCTTGTTAACTATGTATTTTCTCTAGCACATTTGTATGAACTTCATTGGTATTGAAATGGATGAATGTTGTTGTTTTATCTTTTGTATTTAGATTTGATTTATGATTGAGAAATATATTTCAAGTCTTGGTCTACAACATTTTATCAAATAGTGAATAAATGCTAGAGATAGATTTATTTGCTACTTTTCTATTTGTATCAAACAATCAAGATTAGTATATTGATAGTTAGAGTGAGAGATCATCTAAAGATTAATATATTAACTTTCACAATTTTGTTTAGACATAACCATTGTTGGGAGGATACTAGAGCATTTCACCATTAATGAAGTTATGCATTTGTTGTTAAAGTCACATAGAAGATAGGGGTAGTGAAACCAAACCAATCTTGTCATTCTTTTATTATTGAAACAAGTTTTAGTTTATTGTCTTACAATTGTCTTGATTAGAACAAATAGCGATTCAAAACAAAACAACTTTATTACCTTTCAAACTTAAAATAATAGTAACTATAGAACGGCGGTAATATCACCCAATCTCTGTGGATACGATTTAAAAATATTTGCCTTGAATATACTATTCAACAAATTGGCGCCGTTGCCGGGGATTGGCATTTGATATTGCAAGCATTGCAATAGTTCATTGTTTTAAGTTTGTTACTTTATTCTTAATTCTTGTGCGTTTCACTTGGTTTGCTAGTTTTGTAGATTCTTGTGTATGCGAGAAAAAGCTACTGAAGAGCAATTTCATTTTGATCCCGAAATTGAAAGAACACTTCGAAAGCTCAATAGCAAGACACGAAGAAGAAGGAAGTTAGCTCAAGAGAAGCGACAAAGAGAAGAGGCATCTACTTCTTCTAACTATCAAATTGAAGAAGTAGTTGTAGACACTTTTGAAGGAGACATGGCGGGTGTTGTTCCAACCGAAATGTCCGCCAATAGTCCAAGACGTACCGCCCAATTTGCACGCAATGCACAAGGTGGAGCAAATACGGAGATGAAGACCGGAATCCTTCAACTTGTTTATGCAAATCCATTCACCGGAATGGATCATGAGGATCCTTTCGCACATCTCACCAAATTTTATGAGATTGCGGGTTCAACGGGAGTCGATGCGGCGAATGAAGAATCATTGTTCAAGAAACTATTTCCACACTCATTAATTGGGAAAGCCAAAGAATGGTATCTTGATCAATTACCAAATGTGATGACGGATTGGAATCTATTGGAAGAAAAATTTTTAGAACGATATTTTCCTCAATCCCGATTCATGGAGGCCAAAACGGCAATCGCGGTTTTCAATCAAGGAAGCAACGAGTCCTTAAATAATGCTTGGGAAAGATTCAAATCCATGCTTAGAAAATGCAAGGGTCATGGTTTTGATGATCTCACATAAATTCACATCTTCCGCAATGGACTTCAACCGGTGCACAAGACACTTTTGGATGCTACCGCGGGTGGATCTTTAATGTCAAAAAGCACGGAGGATGCAATAATGATAATTGATCGTATGGCACTCAATGATCTCCAAACTCAACATGATAGGAGTCCATCACAAAGAAAGCCAGGTGTTCTTGAATTAAACACTAATGATGCCATCCTTGCTCAAAACAAGATTCTCTCTCAACAAGTTGAGTTACTCACCAAGCAAATGTCGAAGCTCCCACAACAAATGAAAGAAATTCATGGGATGCAAATGACTTCTCACGTAGCAAGTTGTGAACTTTGTCAAGGTGACCATCCGACCGGGTTTTGTCCTCCTCCCGAGGGTGAAGAAGTGAATTATGTCAACAATCAAAATCAAGGGTATCAAAGGCAACCTCCACCTCACAACAATCCTTACCAAAGAAACAACCAAGGATTTCAACCTTCAAGATTCAACAATCAACACTATCAACATCAAAGTCCTTATCAAAGTCCAAACCCTCAAGGTCAAGGTCAACAATCTCAAGGTGGGAGCTCAAAATTGGAAGACACTCTTACACAATTCATGCAAGCATCCATGGCTAATCAAAGGAGTAATGAAGCAGCCATAAAGAATCTAGAAAATCAAGTGGGTCAACTTGCAAAGCAATTGTCCGAGCAACAAACGGGGGCATCCTTCTCCGCCAACACCCAAACCAATCCAAAGGAACATTGCAAAGCCATTGTTACAATAAGTGGGAGGAAGGTGAATAACGGCGTGAATGAAGAGGTTATAGTGGAAGATGAGGAGGAATTAATAGTTGAAGAGGAGGAAGTGACAATTGAAAATGAGGTAGAAAAGAGTGAGGAGAAGATAGAGGAAGAATTAGTTGAAAAAGAGCAGAAAGAAAAAGAAGAAAGAGAGAAAAATGACAAAAAAGTGAAGAGGAATAAAAAGAGAAATGAGAATGTGAGCACAATTCCTCTCCAACATCTACCTTACCCGCATGTGCAATCAAGGAAGGAAGACGCAAGGCGCTACGCTCGATTTATGGATATATTTAAACAACTTCACATAAATATTCCATTTTCCGAAGCATTGGAGCAAATGCCCAAGTATGCTAAATTCATGAAGAAGATGCTCACAAAGAAAAAGAAGTACACGGATGAAGAGACGGTTGTGCTTGATGCTCATTGTAGTGCAATTATTCAAAAAACTCCCCCAAGAAAGGAAGCTGATCCTGGACGAGTCATTTTACCGATCACCATTGGAGGTAACTACATTAGTAATGCTTTGGTTGATTTGGGGTCTAGCATCAATTTAATACCTTTATCCGTTGTCAAGAGATTGGGGAACATTGAGATGAAACACACCATGATAACTTTGCAACTAGCCGATAAGTCTATAATTTCACCATATGGAGTTGTACAAGACACGCTGGTAAAGGTGGACAAATTTTTGTTCCCGGTTGATTTTGTGGTAGTCGACATGGAGGAGGATCGTGATGTGCCATTAATACTTTGAAGACCATTCATGAAGACCACCCGAATGATGATTGATATTGATGATGGGATTATGAAAGTGAGGGTGCAAGATAAAGAGGTAATTTTTACTCTTTTTGAGTCTATGAAGCCTCCTAAGGATGAACATGACAACTTCCGAATCGATGATGAAAAAGGAGAAATCATTGAGGTGGAGAATCAATTTCACAAGGACAAGGACAAGGTAAATCATGAGGGGAAAGACTCATCACAAAAACTTTAAAGTTGGACAAATGGTGCTTGTGTGCAATTCAAGACTCAAGGTTTTTCCTAGCAAGTTAAAGTCAAAGTGGTCGGGGCCATTTGTTGTGAAAGAGGTGCGAAACTATGGATCCATTGTGGTGGAGGACCCTAAAACACAAGAAAGCTGGACTGTAAAGGAACGAAGACTCAAAGTCTACCACGATAAATAAGCAAGCCGTGATGGTGTGTCATTTCTCTCGTCGAACCTTGATGCATCATCAAACCGTCGAGCTCGAACGACGTTAAACAAAGCGCTTGTTGGAAGGCAACCCAACGTCGTAAGTGAATTCTATTATGCTTTTTGAGTTTTTTTTTCAAAGTTATTTAGTAACTGTTTTTGAAAGGAAGTGAAGGATTAGTGTAAAATTTGGCAATTTTTAAAAGTTTAAGTCTGTTTGCGCCGCAAACATTGTTTGCCCCGCAAACAGAGCACAAACAGAGAACAAGTCAATTTTACAAAGAAAATTTCTCCTGTTTGCCCCGCAAACAGGTGTTTGCCCGCAAACAGGTCAGCCAATTTTGAAAAAGAAATTTTCATCAGTGATTGCCCCGCAAACATTGTTTGCCCCGCAAACAGAGCACAAATAGTGAGTAAGCCAATTTTACAAAGAAAATTTTTCTTGTTTGCCCCGCAAACACTTCAGTACAAAAAAAAATTAGCTTTTATTTTAACCTAGTTTTTTTATTTTTATCTTTTATTTTTACTTCTCTCCTCTGACTCTACCGCTCTCGTCCTCACTAAACTCATCTCCCATTCTAATACCCTATCTTCACCCACATTCCTTGGAAGCAGAGTATGATGCATACGCAAATTGGCCTGTGGGCAGGCCACTTTTCATGGGGGGTGCAGGAGGCAACGGTACCGAAAATGAGGACGATAAATTGGAGGATGTGATCGGGACAATTGGTGGTGGTGATGAAGAAGAGGATTGAAGTAGTGTTGTAGCAATTTTTTTAGTTTATTTTTATTTTTATTTTAGTCTTAATTCTGTTTTGTTTTATTTATTTATGGTTTCACTTTTTGGTTTTTAATTATGTACTTTATGGTGGCTCTCGTTTCACCATTTGAACATCTTTAAAATTGCATTTGTTAGTATTGTAGTTTAATTGTGTGTTTTGGTGGAAAGTGATTAGCCCAACTTTTCCAATTTCTGTTTTGTTAATTGTTCTTGTACAAAGGAAGCTTGAGGAATCAATTGGCACGGACAAGAGTTGATGTTGTGAACACTTCGAGTGGCAATGATGAGAACCGGTATCAAGGAAAATTAAGGTACACTTTATCGCTCACTAGACTTAATATGGTTAGTTGATGGTGTGTGCAAACTGCTTAGCATAAATTTCTTGAGTCACATGTCATTTTTGAATCAAAATTTAGAACTTAGCCAAGTGAGGAAACTTTCCATTGTACACTAAATGCGGGATACCTGAATTTATTTCAACTCATTTTTATGATGCTAAACCATGCATATTTCTTGTTTTTGAAAAGTGTGAAAGTGATAGAGGCATTGTTTGAATTTGAGAAAAACCACTTGACCAAAAAGCTAAATCAATTAACCTTGTGAGGAGTGATTCTTAGTCAACCCCTTTGAGCTTATATTAGGATTTATGTGATTACTAAATATGTTTTGTATGTGAATCCTAATCTCTTTTTTCATTGAAACCTTCAACCGCAATGGTTGCAATTTTGCCTTGTGCCTATGTCTATGTAGGGAGCATTGTTGTATCTAATATGGTTTGAATCCTAAAGTTGGGGAGAGTTGATTGAAAAACAAATGAAAAAGTGGTACTTAGGAGTTTTGTGGTAATAAGAAAAGAACAACACATTTTGAAATTATGGGGCAAAAAAAAAAAATCGTTTTCGTTATGTGTTGTTGAAAAATAATGAAAAAAAAAAGAAAAAGAAAAGAAAGAAAAGGGGATTCAAACAAGTGTTGTTGTTAAGTGAATTGATAGGAATGCTCCCTTAGGATAGGCCTTTTTAATTAAATTCCCTCTAATAAAATCCTTTCTTTGTAACCCAAGCCGCACTACAACCTATAAAAGCCCTCTTGATTCTCACTTTGCACATAATTTTTGAAATTGTTATGGTGAACGTATGATTTGAGTTGTTGTTAATTTAAATGCCCGGATGAGTGAAAGTAAACCCTCTTGTATTCATCATTACTATGATGTGTGTGTAGGTTTGATTCAATTTTGACATGTCTCTTTTGGAATTTCTTGATAATAATTTGCACTTTGCCATCATTCTTTCTCATGCTTTGTTTTAGCATTGTGGTGAGTGTACTTTGAAAGGACTTATACTTTTGAGCCACTTGAGTGTTCGGTTACCTTGTCATCATTCTCTTGTGCATTGCTCTTGCTACTCTTGTGAATTTTTGTTTAGGGACAAACAAAATGGTAAGTTGGGGAGAGTTGTTAGGGACCAAATAGTACTAATTTTCATATATTGTTTTTGGTCCCTTTAACCACTTTTTACTCAATAATCACACTTTTATTCATACAATTTAATAATTTTGCAATTTTGTTCATTTTAGTTTATTTGAATTGTTATTTCACATGTTTGTTAGTTTTGTAGCGTTTTTAAAGTTTTGAAGATCATGGAAGCAAAGAGGAATTACTTGAAGACTTGGAATAGCAAAAGAAGTGTTGATGAGGCCAATTTTCCCCGCAAACATCCTTTGCGCCGCCAACTGCTAGATGCTGAACAAGTCCAGTTTTGAATTTCACTGTTTGCCCCGCAAACATTGTTTGCCCCGCAAACACTGCGCTGCAGAATTTTATCTTTTACTTTGTTGCCACTTGTCATGAGAAATGGGCTTATCTTTTGAATAGGAAAAGTTAGTACGAATTAGGGGTTATTTAGGGAGATAAAAAAGGGGAATTAGAACATGCTATCCTATTGTGAACCAAACATTGAGGCTAGGGTTTTGGGAGAGAAAAGAACAACTTTGTGAGAGATTGATGTTCTTAGCTTCTTCTTCATTCTTCTTGCTGTCAACCATGGTGATGAGTAGCTAAATCCCTCTTTGACAAGATTGGAGGTAGTAGCTATCCTTGTTAACTATGTATTTTCTCTAGCACATTTGTATGAACTTCATTGGTATTGAAATGGATGAATGTTGTTGTTTTATCTTTTATATTTAGATTTGATTTATGATTGAGAAATATATTTCAAGTCTTGGTCTACAACATTTTATCAAATAGTGAATAAATGCTAGAGATAGATTTATTTGCTACTTTTCTATTTGTATCAAACAATCAAGATTAGTATATTGATAGTTAGAGTGAGAGATCATCTAAAGATTAATATATTAACTTTCACAATTTTGTTTAGACATAACCATTGTTGGGAGGATACTAGAGCATTTCACCATTAATGAAGTTATGCATTTGTTGTTAAAGTCACATAGAAGATAGGGGTAGTGAAACCAAACCAATCTTCTCATTCTTTTATTATTGAAACAAGTTTTAGTTTATTGTCTTACAATTGTCTTGATTAGAACAAATAGCGATTCAAAACAAAACAACTTTATTACCTTTCAAACTTAAAATAATAGTAACTATAGAACGGCGGTAATATCACCCAATCTCTGTGGATACGATTTAAAAATATTTGCCTTGAATATACTATTCAACATGAGTATGTTGTATTATCTTGTTTGTCGAGTCACATTTCATATGCATACTCTATGACGGCCTGGATTGGCAAACTAGTGATGAAGGCTTATGCCTTGTGCCTCTGAATTGGGCAATTGGTGACGGGAGCTGAAGCTCCGATTGGTACCACATGCATATGCACAGTTGAGTCGCATTTGAGTCGTTGTCAGTTGTTATTGGCTGAAGTTATCGTTTATGCATTGTGATGCTGATATGTTGAGTTGTTGAAGATGCCTATGTGTTGACTTGTTGATGATTCTTATATGATGACTTGCTGAATATGTTTATATGTTGATATCATGACTATTCATTTATGATGTTCTTTGTGATGTTTATGTTGATGTTGTGTGAGGCAGTGATTCATTTATATTCTTTACCTAATATATGATTTATCATGATCCTATTTATATAGTTTGATATCTCACCCTTGTTGCTGATGTTTCCCCTACCATGGGAAATGGGCAGGTACTCAAGTATAGCTTTGGGAATTTGTCGCTTCATCGAGTCATGTTGGTGTGTCGCTCTGATACGTAGCACTCGGGGGGATATTCATATTGTCGTTTCTATGTGGTTATGATTTAGTTGTTGTCATTATAATCGTTGAACCCAAGTTGAATACTATGAATTACTTTTTATACTTCCAAGTTGTTTTAGTTGAATAAAGCTGATAGTTGACAGTTAATTCGAATGTTATGTATCATTGTGAATGAAACACAAGTTGAAGTTTTAAGTCGATATGTGATACTCCAATGTGTTGTTTGAAATTTTTAAATACTCTGATATTTTCCGCATTATAATTTTCGGGTAGAATTTGGGGTGTTACACTAACTATTGGGCTTTTTCCACAAGGCCCATTACATGAGCCAACTTAATAAACAAACTAACTTACCAAATTAGGGTTGAAACACTAAACCTAATTTAACATGCTAACAACCCTAGCATCTTCGACACCAGCATGTGAACAACCTTCGACTTCATGCTTAATCCTGTCGAACCAAAAAGCTATTCTTCGACAATAATAGAGTTCGATCCAATATCTCACATAAAACATAAAATAAAACAAGTAACTAGAGATATGATGTAATTTCTATAAGAAAAGGAAAATAATTGCTTCTTATTATTAAGTGCTACTACAAACACATTCATTAATACATGAGAAATAAAATTCTCCACACATACAACATAATACAAATACACACATGAAATAAGTAGCACACATAGGTCTTATTTAACATATATATAAAAAAGACTAAATCATATAGAGCTTAGAACATAGGATCTAGCTCTATATTGTATAGTTTATGATGCTTGACCTATAAATGAAAGATTCATTACTCGCCAGATACATCTAGCGATCGAGTAACTGCTCAACTGATTTGGTGAGGAGGTCCTGCAAGCTATGCTCTACAACAAAAGGTTCGTGCTCACCAGGAGGGGGATGTGCAGAGTCATTTGCGTTCCAGAGAAAAACACCATTGAGTTTTGAGTGTTTTTTGAGCTGTATGCATCCGGCAATAAAAATCTCTCGTGATATCTTATTATCCTTAGTGTCATTCGGGTCGGTGCTAATTCCGGGAAGCACTTTTTGAGGAGGGTAGCCTTTGATTAGATTGTCAAAGATCACTACAAAGTCCTTAACCGTGGATACAATATTTTTTTGATTGTAGAATTGGTAGTCAACCCAATTGATATTGGCACTGTTTGCATAAAACAAATCACGGTAGTGGGATTCGTTTTTTTCAGATGGAGCAATGGACACCACATCAATATTTAGGTTACCATCATTCTTGAGTTTTGTTATAACTTCACCTATGCACTTAACAAACAAGTCATTACTAGTTTTGATAGTTTCATAATTAATGTCAATGCCATCAATTATGTTGCCGCTTTCATTGTTGTATTTTCCGATGAGCACTTTGAGTGAATTTACAGCCTGCCTAGTCCATAGAGTTTCCTCAGCAGGAAAGAATGGAGTTTCAACATCACGACCTCCAATGCTTATCACCACCTTTACATTTGGATTATTTTTCTTGAACTCTTTCACTTTATCTGGGCCAAAGTATTCCACATCCCAAGTTTCTTTGAAATTTCCGTTGCCTTTCCCATCTTGGTTATACTCCTCACTTGCAAAGCCCAAAATGAATTGGAATTCAAATCTATTTATTTATTTTGGTGCATCGTGTAATATTCAGTGACCAATAATAATTTAGTTAAAAAAAAACTAGTTATAATACAATTTAAAGTCAATTAGTTTATTTATTTTAGTACAACGTGTAATATTCAATGACTAATTATTATTGATTAAAAAAATAGACTAATTATTATAAAATTACTAATTAATTATTTTATTTATTTTTGAACATCGTGTAATATCCTATGACTAATAATAATTTAATTATAAAAAGACTAATTATAATACAATTAATAATTAATTAGTAGTTTATTATTTTAGTACAACGTGTAATATTGATTTGAGTTGCGAAGGAACGAAATTGTCTTCAACGACGGTACTTGGAATTCGAGGGATGTCGTTTGGAGTTGTAAGGCACTCGTTTAGAGATGGTCGTTCATAGGGAAAATTACTCATTCCAATTATAACTTTTATGAGTTTAGCAATAACCCATTGTTTTACTTATGTTAGGTTCCAATCGGTTTGTAATTTTCTTTTTCGGCCCTTTTGTGGGATGTAATCTCGAATCTTGTTAGTTCTAATATAATCTCTTGCTTTCAAAAAAAAAAAATATATTGATTTGAGTAATAAAACCCGACTAAATATAAGCCTAAGAAGAATTCAAGGTATGTAGTAACTGTGTTGTATATTTTCTTACAGGATTTGGACTTTAATCATTCTATGGGCATCAAAATTGAATTTACATTCGATATTTGTGTGAGAGTTTTTTTCCAAAGACAATTTTATTTGCTTTTTTGTTTGTTTTTCGTACATCACAAATGTTAGTCCCTATAATAAATATTATTTTCTGTATTGTAAATAAATAAATAATCCACATATGGAAAAAGAAAACAAATTAAATAAAAAAACTCAATTAAATCCCTCACAAAATCTAGATTAATCTCTAAGAAAAAAGGTGTCGGTGGCTATCTTGCTTAGTTGTGTGAGGAGTTTCCGGGTCTTTATGCGCTATCTTGTTTGAAAAAGGTGTCGGTGGACAGTATGGGGGGTCTTTATGCGCTATCTTGCTGATGCGCTATCTGAGGTTCCTTTTATATATCTCAGGATTCTCTTAACAGCACCCCCAACGCTCTTTATCAGGATCCGCCATAAATCGACTGACCGCTCCCACTACCTGTGCAATGTCTGGTGTAACATCCCAATTTTATTAGCTATTTTATTAATTAGTTAATTGGTGCTTTTATTATTATTTGTTTCTAATTAATTATTATGTGGTATAATGGTTATTTGAATATTTGAATATATGTGTATTTGTGCTATTTGGTCACTAGAGCTATTAATGAGATGATATGTTATTGGGCCTAATTAGTTAAATAAGGTTGGGTAATATTTGAGTTAAGCCCAAATTAGAGAAAAGATATAGTAAGAGTTAGGTCATTTTATTTCTCATAACTTTGGCAAGAGGAATAGAAGAGAGTAGAAGAGAGAAGAGGATTTGTGAGATTTCTTGAAGATTTGAGGAGTTTTGTATAGAGGTAAGAGTTAGAATCCAAGTTAATATATGTTACATGATTGGGTAATGTGTTTGTTATGCAATCTCTTCATCTTTCAATTTCATGAAATGTTAAATGTTAGGGTTTATGAGAAATCAATGTGATTTTGTAATTTGTTCATGTTCAATGTGTTGTATGGATGATCTATAACTAGAAAAATAAATAGGAACCCGTAATATCTGATAATTTGCTGTTGGAATGAGTTTTGTTGTGTTAAAATCGGACTTGGTTTGGTGTTGGAATGCTGAAAACGCATCAGCATTTTTCTGTTTCTGGTGCAGAGCGCCGGGCGAGCGAGTTGATTTATTGGGCAAGCGCCTACATGTCTTTGTCGTGCGAGAGGGTGGCAAGTTTCTGCCACAGAGTGCCGGGCGAGCCAATGTGTGCGCCGGGCAAATGTGTCCTGTTTTGAGAAAATTTCAAATGTTCATAACTTTTGATTCGTAACTCCGTTTTATGCGCCATTCGTAGCGTTAGAAAGCTAATGTAATTATCTATATTACAGGATAGAATTTATTGGCACTTGATTTATTAATTATGATGTTGGTGTGTGAAATAACATGTAATTGTCTTTATGTGCGTTATGTTTTGGTATGTGGTGAATAACAATTGTAGGCATGATATGTGGCAAGATATTCATGATGTTTGTGATTGAATATATGATAGTTGTTGTGCTTTGATGTAATTTTATTTGGTATGTGAATCTTGTACAATTGGTGGATAATTTGATGTATAAATTATTGTGGTATGTGGTACGTTAAGATTTGTTTGGATAATCTTAATTGCATATGTGTTGAGATATTCTACATGCATTCATGGTTGGCTTTGAAATATAGGCGGTGAAACTTTGTTTTCACGATTGGTTGACTTTGAAATATAGGCGGTGAAAATTTGGGTTCACATTTGTTGGCTTTGAAACATAGGCGGTGAAACTTTGGGTTCACAATCGTGGCTTTGGTCTTGTTCGGATTGGAAGCGTGGCTTGAATTCTAGATATTGAATCGGAAAGTAGTGAAACATTGGGTTCACATGGTACCACATGCATTGAGTCACATTTATTATATTTGAGTCACATTGTATGCTATGTGATTGTTGTTGTATCAATGTGATTTCTTTGTGTGATAATTGATATATGGTGTATGAATGCATGTTTCGAGAAGAGTGATGAATTGTGGAATGTATTCTTGTTGTGTTTTGAATTTCCCATTATTATGTTTTCTATAATAATTTGAAGTCCCACCCTTCTTTTTGAATGTTGCCCTTTGTTGGTAACGTGCAGGTTCGGGCGAGTAGTAGCTTGTCTGAGGATTTAGCCGAGGAGCTCCTGAGTTTGTTGTTTGATTAGGTAGTGAGTCATATGCTCTGATCATGTAACACTTGGGGGTTTATTTGACTTATGCTTATGTCTGGATATTGCTATCTTGTATGTATTGGATCGATACTTTGGATATGTTGTTAAAGGCTAAGTTCCCTAGATTTGAATTTGGTTTTATTATTGGAATAATTGAATATGTTACTTGAATTGGTATATGAATATAGTATGGTATATATTCATTGAAATTATGTGATAGCACTTCTTTTGCTTTCCGCAAGCGTTTATGCATACTGTATGGAAGCATGAGATTTACATCATTGTGTTATAATATGACCTTTGCATATTATGAATGTTTATATGTAGCGCCCTTTTTCCTTTATGCACGCTTACTCTGTGAATTGTATGTTATAATTTGGGGTTAGAAAACGGGTGTTACATCTAGCCTTGTACATATCATGGCATACACAAGGCTTCCCACCGCTGATGCATATGGTACTCGAGACATTTCCATCCTCTCCGCTTCATTGCTAGGATTCATACTTGAAGATAATTTATAATTGATAGGAAGTGGGGTAGATATTGGCTTACAGTCTTGCATGTTGAAGTGCCGCAAAACTTTTTGTAGATAATTTCTTTAAGAAATCCAAATCTTCCTATATTTTCTATCTCGGTGAATTTGCATCCCTAAAATCTTGTTTGCAGGTCCCAAGTCCTTCATAACAAACTCCCTAGCCAATTGTGCCTTCAATTCTTGGACTTGATCTTTGTTGGGGCGTACAACCAACATGTCATAAACATACAAAAACAAAATGATGAAAACATTTTCCTCAAACCTCTTGTTATATGTACAATGATACGAGATCATCCTGTTGTATCCAAGGCTAATACTGAAGGAATCAAATCTCTTGTACCAACACCTCGACGTCTGCTTTAAACCATACAGAGATTTGGTCAACCTGCAAACCAAGTTTTCTTTTCCTTTTTCTTCAAAACCTTCTGGTTGGAGCATATATTTCTTCTTCAAGTTCTCCGTGAAGAAAAGAAGTTTTTACATCTAACTGTTCGAGATGTAAATCATAAGCAACAATCATAGCTAAAACTACTCTGATAGTGGTAAGTCTAACCACCGGAGAGAATATTTCATTTTTAATCAATTCCTTCCTTTTGAGCATATCCTTTAAACACCAGTCTTGCACAATATCTTTCCACTTGATCATTACCATCACGCTTAATCTTATAGACCCATTTGTTGCCGATGGCTTTCCGACCCTATGGAAGTACAACAAGATCCCATGCCATATTTCTATGTAAGGCTTCCATTTCTTCCTGCATTGCTGCCATCCATAAAGAATCATTTGAGCAACTCATAGCCTCTTACAAGGTTGATGGTTCTCCATCTCCGGTTAGAAGAAAATATGTTGAGTACACAGGACATCCAACCATATGTTGAGTAGAATAATTAGCTGGATTTCCTTTCCATATCTCTATAGGAGTCTTTAAACCAATTGATGTTGATGGCGATCTATTTATCACATAACATGCAGTTTTCACGACTTCTGCCCAGAACAACTTAGCTAATCCTGCAGTTCACATCATAGCTCTAGTCCTTTCTTAGAGAGTTCTATTCATCCTCTCCGCCACACCGTTCTGCTGAGGCGTATGAGCAACTGTAAATTGTCTCATTATATCTTCTTCCTTGCAGAATGCTAAAAAATCACCGTCTGTACATTCTCCTCCATTATTTGTCCTCATGCACTTAATCTTCTTTCCAATTTCAAGCTCAATTAGTGTTTTGAAATGCTTGAATGTTGAAAACACATATGACTTCTTCTTGATAGGGTTTACCCATAATCTCCTAGAGTAATCATCAATGAATGATACAAAATATTTTGCTCCTCCCATGGACATTTGCGGTGACTCCCACACATCAGAATGAATTAAGTCAAGTATGTGTTTTCTCTTAGTAGTTTATCTATCAAACTTCAACCTATGTTGTTTGCTTACTACACAATGCTCACATAATGGTAAACTTACTGATTTGAGCCCGGGTAAGAGATCATGTTCTACAAGAACTTTCAAGCCTTATTCTGACTTATGGCCTAGTCTGCGATGCCACATTGTCGTTGAGTTTTCTTGACTAGTTGATGCAACTGACACATCACCCTCTTGAAACGTCTCTCCCATAAGAATGTATAGATTTGCAGATAGCTTTTCTACCTTAAGCACTACTGTCGCACGCTCGCGAAAAATGGACAGAGTCGCCACCAATATATTTATCCCATAAGGGAAAGGAATATCAGAAAACCTAACAAAGGAAGGAACAGGGTCTTGCGACCAGAGAATCTAGGTGCGGGAGTCGGTTACGCGAGGGGAAGGTATTAGCACCCCTCGCGCCCATCGTACTCGATGGTATCCACCTATGTTTGTTTCTATCTAAAGGGTGTATAACTATGTCTATGTCTAAATGCGAAATGAATGCAAAATGTAGGGAAAATAAAGAATTGTACTCGCACGGGCCCTACCCCGCTGCCTACGTATCCTTTTCAGGAATCAGAGTTACCGTAGCCCGGCTCACGATTTTCTGTTTGTTTTTGTGTTTTTTAGTTGGGCGGAGTTAACGCTCGCGCTCTTGCATAAGGGGACAGCCTAGGATGCAATGGAGCGGAGATAACAATGCCCTTAAGAAAAGAGGGAAGAGAGAATTGGTTTGTATCTTTTAAGGGTAATTCCATGATGACGAAGACCCACTACAAGGCTTCGCATCACTTCCTTACTTTGTTTTAAATCTGACCATTTATTAGTGTTTTGAGTGTTTTTGGTTGGTGTTTTTTAAGGGAGATTTGTTTGTGACTTAGATCATACCAAAAAGAGTTTGTTTTGCATATTTAGAGAACGCACATCGAGGCCTACGCCACAATCGTTTCTCTAAATGACGGTTAAGAAATACATCGAGGTTTCACACCTCAATCATTTCTTCTCCGCTAAGTAAAGGAGATACAAAGAGTGTTCTTTTGTGAATATTTAGAGAATGCACATCGAGGCCTACACCACGATCGTTTCTCTAAACAACGGTTAAGAAATACATCGAAGCTTCACACCTCAATCATTTCTTCTCCGCTAAGTAGGAAAGAACATACATCGGGGCCTACACCCCAATCATTTCTTTCCTACTATGAAATATAGCAACGGTATGATCTTCATCGATTTTTATTAAGTATTTTAAAAGTTGAAAGCAATTAGTAAAGTTGGTATCGTAATGCCAAAACATTTTATGAGTGATAACGAATGGATTACTTCAAGACGAACATAAACAATGTATTATGATTTTCATTCCGAAATTAACAAGTTTTTACATGCTATTGATGCTTAAACACACAAATGAAAAATTACAATGAGAATGCAGTAAGAAACTAAATGGGTGCCGCTGTTGAGGAGACTTGACTCCGTCTGGACTTGTTGAGCTTGAATACTTTCTGCAGTTCCTTCCTAAACACTTCAGATTACTTCAAAAGAGAACTCCAACAAAGTCACCCATGAGTTGTAAACTTTTGCCTTGCTTTAGGGATTCGAGCAATGCGAGTGATGCAATGCTCAAGATAAGAGTACGTCTTGCTTATCCCTCGTGCGGGAGCCCCAAGCATAGTTGCTAGAGTAGTAATCGCCATCATAAATGGAAAGAATCTGGTATGGTCATCAAACTCAAGAGAGCTACTTGTGGTGCAGAAGACCCAAAACACGAATCTTAACCAATTGAAATTCTGACAAACGAGGAAGCAACTGGGCATAAGGCCATCAATTTGTTTCTTATATTTTTCTCTCTGTTAACAAGCAAGGGCCACTGAGAAGGAAATCATGAGAAAAGGCAACTGAGATATGAAGTAGAACCTTGAGGATGAGAAGCATTGTGAAGAACACTCTTGATTACCACACGGAAGAAGATTCTGACGAAGTCACATAGGAATTTGTAATGCTTTTAGGGATTCGAGCAATGCAAATGGCACAATGCTCAAGATAAGAGTACGTCTTGCTTATCCCTCGATCGGGAGCCCCAAGCATAGTTGCTAGATTAGTAATTGCCATCCTAAATGGAAGTACCTTGCATGGTCACCAAACTTAGAGAAGCTACTTGTTGTAAGGAAAGACCAAAACACCAACTGAAACACCAACCTCCACGGATACAATTGAGCACAAGAACCTTGAGAATGAGAGGTGCTTCTACGGGAAATTCTTGATTACCTCTTGGAAAGAAGATTCTGACAAAGTTGTTCGAGAATTTGTGGTGCTTTTATTATTATTATACCAACGAGTTCAAGGAAGCAGCTTTCTACAAAACAGGAAATACTTGAAATGAGAACACAGAAAGGAAATGATGATTGCCATAGTTGAGGAGACTTGACTCCTTCTGGGCTTATTTCTTTTTGTGACACTCCATGGAATACGGACATTCACTTGGGCACGGGCATTCCGTTCACCCACATGTTTCCTCCTTGAAGGGTTATATGTCTCTCGTCGATCAATTGTTGCACCTTGGCTTTGAAAGCGTTGCAGTCCTCGGTTGAGTGCCCTGCTGATCCAGCGTGGTACCTACATTGCACATTAGGGTCATGCCCAGGTGGAAACGGGCGTGGTGGAGGTTTCAGAGATTTGGGGGCCATCAATGAGCTTTGCACTAGATATGGCAGAAGTTTAGTGTATGTCATAGGAATCTGGTCCAGAGGAGCATTTCTTCGCCCCAAATTACTTCTATGTGGGTATTCATTCGGATGACCTTGTTGATGATTCTGTTCGGGTGTCTTCCTCTTTTGATCTGGCTGCGAAACAAATGGAGACTGATGAGGTGGGAAACCTGGAACCCAAGATGGTGCATTATGCTTCTGATTTGAAATAGATCTGACATGGAAGTATGAATCAACCTTTTCTTCCACCGCAGTTGGAACCCCATTTCCTTGAACAAACATACCCTCGGGGGTGAACAAAATCACTTTTGAATCAATGAGATCTTGAATTTGCTGCTTCAGCGCCCTACAATTCTCAATATCATGACCAGGTGCCCCAGAATGGAACTCACATCTAGCATTGGCATCAAAGGTGGGGGGAAGCTTTTCAGGCGTAGCCAATTCTCGTAGCTCAACCAACTGAAGCTCCAGCAAACGGGGAAGTAACTGAGCGTAAGGCATCGGGATAGGATTGAGAATTCTCTGAGGTTTCTTAGGCTTTTTCCCGCACATTTGGCCTCCTTGAAGAACAGATTGGCATGGAGGTAATGGCACATGGAGTTGAGGAAGAACTTCCTGAGGTATTCCATGAGTGGAAAGGAATCCTATTGGGAAGAAGGAATCAACAACTTCTGTTGCAGCAGCAGGAACAACATCACCTTCCTTCCTTAATACCGTCTTCAGAACTTCCATGACCAAGCTCAATTGAGTCTTCAACTGACTATTCTCCTCTTTTAGTGCATCCTGATTACGGACCAAGTCTCGCATCTCCAACATAAGATGACCCATTTGTTCCTTCATCTCATCCATTTCCTCACGGAGTTGTTCCATAATTGATCTTGGAGTTGTGGCGGTGAGAAGTCAAATCTGTTGTTGATCTTGGAATCTGAATAGAAATGGTCCCATAAGTCTTTGAAAGAACCATGAAATGCATGATAGTATGAATGCATGTTTCATTTATGAGAGATCCTAAAGTCTTTTCTCACACTTTCATCTTTCTTTTTCTTTTTTTTTTTCAAGGCTTTATTTTGTATAGAATATCTTTTCTTTTCTTTTTTGCTTTTCTATTTCCTTTTTCTTTTACATATCTTTTCTTTTCTTTTCTTTTCTCTTTTTTTTGGAAATAGACTTTAGGATCTTTCATAAATGGAGTGGACAAAGCAATGATGTTATGCAATGCAAAAGCATGGGATCAACGGTCGACGTAATCTTAGTAACCACTGTACAATCCTCTGAATAACTGATACAGGTCAAATGTCACAGGATCAAAGGTCCGACACCTTTTTGAATACCAGGAGAACCAATAGTCACCAACAGAACCTGAGTCACCAACGGTACCTGTCATGTATATCCCTCCCCACTCACGGGTGAATCTAGGTCAGGGTAAGGTCAAAATGGCAACCAGCGTTATCAGTCCTCCTGAGGCACCACCGTTGTTGCATCTACATGCCAACAATGATACCCCATTTGGACCTCGACTGGGCGTGGGTCTCATGATCGCAATCAACAGAACCTGACATTCTGTTGGCGTCATGACTATCCACTCTATCCTAGGTATCCTATGTGTCACTCTGGCCTGGGTATTGGGCCTTTTACCTCATAGAACATCCCACCCAACCTGCAAAACAGAACAGAAGACCCCAAGGAACACAAAATATAATCCATATGCATGATGTGCAAGCAGAAATAAACATGATATGCAAGCAGAAAATAAACAGGACATGCGAAACATAAAATAAATACATAAAATAAATAAAGGCACGTATAGAGAAAACATAGCACACCCAGTAAATAAACAAACAAACGGATAGGCTAGGATCGACTCACTAAGGATGGACCAGCAATAGGTCTAGCAACATCCCCAGCAGAGTCGCCAGCTGTCGCACGCTCGCGAAAAATGGACAGAGTCGCCACCAATATATTTATCCCATAAGGGAAAGGAATATCAGAAAACCTAACAAAGGAAGGAACAGGGTCTTGCGACCAGAGAATCTAGGTGCGGGAGTCGGTTACGCGAGGGGAAGGTATTAGCACCCCTCGCGCCCATCGTACTCGATGGTATCCACCTATGTTTGTTTCTATCTAAAGGGTGTATAACTATGTCTATGTCTAAATGCAAAATGAATGCAAAATGTAGGGAAAATAAAGAATTGTACTCGCACGGGCCCTACCCCGCTGCCTACGTATCCTTTTCAGGAATCAGAGTTACCGTAGCTCGGCTCACGATTTTCTGTTTGTTTTTGTGTTTTTTAGTTGGGCGGAGTTAACGCTCGCGCTCTTGCATAAGGGGACAGCCTAGGATGCAATGGAGCGGAGATAACAATGCCCTTAAGAAAAGAGGGAAGAGAGAATTGGTCTGTATCTTTTAAGGGTAATTCCATGATGACGAAGACCCACTACAGGGCTTCGCATCACTTCCTTACTTTGTTTTAAATCTGACCATTTATTAGTGTTTTGAGTGTTTTTGGTTGGTGTTTTTTAAGGGAGATTTGTTTGTGACTTAGATCATACCAAAAAGAGTTTGTTTTGCATATTTAGAGAACGCACATCGAGGCCTACGCCACAATCGTTTCTCTAAATGACGGTTAAGAAATACATCGAGGTTTCACACCTCAATCATTTCTTCTCCGCTAAGTAAAGGAGATACAAAGAGTGTTCTTTTGTGAATATTTAGAGAATGCACATCGAGGCCTACACCACGATCGTTTCTCTAAACAACGGTTAAGAAATACATCGAAGCTTCACACCTCAATCATTTCTTCTCCGCTAAGTAGGAAAGAACATACATCGGGGCCTACACCCCAATCATTTCTTTCCTACTATGAAATATAGCAACGGTATGATCTTCATCGATTTTTATTAAGTATTTTAAAAATTCTAAAAAAACTATTATTTTTATGAGTTTTCTAATGTCAATGATCGCCTAAAAATCTAACAAATATTAAAGGTTTTATCATGTTTTTATCAACTAAAAGTAATAGAAAAAAACTATTGTGGAATGAACCTAAAATCTACACATTTTAATGGAGTCAGGGGGTGTGAAATCAGACAAGGTGTATGGCCTAGGTAAATCGCTCAGGGCCCAGGGAATTAGCCCATCAGAGTTTTATTGCCAATCAGAAAAAAACGCAGGGGTTTGGTGGGCTCCCAGAGGGTGTTAGCAACAATTATTCGTGTGAGGCCCATAGGAGCTTGTGTTCAGATTTTCAGCAAGGTAAAACGTGTTATATGGGCCAAAAGGGGGGAGAATAGCAAAATTGGTGGCCCATGAGATTGTCCGCTATCATATTTTTGAGATGCCCAAAACACTGTGAATTCAATTAATCCAAATTCCTAATAATCCCAACCTAATCACGTACTTTAAACACAATTAACCCTAGTTAATCCTAATTAAACTAATCAAAACCAGTATTAAGGAGAGAATGAATTAAAAAGGAACTAGGTTAAGAAATGTGACCATTCATCTCTCACACGTATCTCCTTCCTCTCTGTGCGAACGGCGACGGCGCTCCCTCCATGATCTTCTCCGACCACTCTCTTCCGCCGTGAATCGATGAAACAAAACAACATCATCTCGTCCAGAACTCAGCGCCGCTTATACCCTCTCAGTTTATGCTCTCGTACATCTCCCTCTCTCAACAGTCTCGGCGGCGGAGATTCCTCCGATCTTCACTTATCTCAAATGGTGCACGGTTTCCCCTTTCTTCTCCGATCGAGCTCTTCGCCACTACCGTGAGAGATTATTTCTCCACCTCACTCTCACACAAACACCGACGATACTCACCTTCTCCGGCAAATCTCCAATCGAAGCTCAGACGACGGTGATTCTTTTCCCTCTTCTCTGTTTCACGATCTGAATCTTGGCGCGGTGGTGTTGTTGCAGTTGATGGTGATTGATGATAATGAACGATCAAAATTGTTGTGTTGCAGAGCCTGCGCTTCAGAAGAGATGATGATTGAAGATGAATAAGGTTGAAGCAGTGATGAAGGTACTGAGCGAAAGATGAAGGTGAGGTTTTCTGTTACGATTTTCTCTTCTCCCTTTTTCTGTTATGCTGCTATGCCAAATTTGAGTCGTTTTTGTGTGATGAAGAAGGTGGCGAGAGGGATTGAGGGATGGAGATTGAAGAAGGTGAATTGAAGTGAAGATGATGGGAGAGAGGATTGAAGATGGAGAAGATGGTGATTCGAGATGGGACTGAAGAAAATGGTTCAGATTGAGGATTATGGAGAGCTCTGAAGATGAAGCATGGTTCAGAGAAGAAGTAATTTCTTGAAGATTGGAGATTGAAGATTCAAGATTATTGAGGGAATCCCCGAGAGTTCTGAAGAATGGTGGAGAAGCTGTTATATAGAGGTGAGAGGTTAGTTTCTTCTGGATTTTTCTGTTATGCCGTTAACTGAATTCTGTTAGCTGTTATAATTCTGTTAGAAATCGGTTAGATGGAAAATGTTAGTTACAAAATGATAGGTTGGTTAGCTAGTTAGTTATGAATTGGTTATTTCTGTTAGGGAAGTTATGAGACTGTTTTGGCTTTGGGTTAAAGGGATTAGTTTGTAACTGTTGACTCTGTTATAGCTATATGTTTGTAACTGTTTCAGGTAGTTAGAAGGTGGTTCAAGTTAGTTATAGGTGAGATAAAAATTCTGTTATGGTTGGAAAATCTGTTATGTGGGTATCTATGTATAATGATAGGTTATGTGCAGTAAGTTGGGTGATTGGGTTAGAAACAGTCAGGGATTAAAGGATATGTATGTGGCTGTTTTGTTTTTGATTTGCAGTAGGTGCTTCTGGTTTTGTAGGTCTTTTCATGTATGCAGTTAACACATTAACAGGTTATCTTGTTTTGCTGTTAGGAGAGGATGGGGAAGTGTAGTTTCTGAAACTGAGTTGATTCGAATGTACTGAATGTTGGCTGAATGTATTGGCCGGGTTTTGTCTTGGTTTGAACTGTTAGTTTTGTCTCAGAATTTTTGTTAGAATTTTGTTATGAAGCTTCTCCAATCATCTTGAATTTTCTTCTGTCTGGATGCGATTTGCAGGGCTGATTTGGTATGGTAAGATGACAGTGTCTTGATTTTCTGGATGGTTTGTACTGTGATTGAATGGTGCTGAATACGTTTTTCGAATTTTGTTTGGATGATAATTGAACCTAGGTATGTACTAGTGTGGCACTGTTAGGATGCAGAATTTTGTAATGTCAAGTTCTCTTTGTCTTTCCGTTCTCATTTTCTGAACTGGAATCATGCAGGTGCGGTATGATAGACGCGGGAAGTTTGTGTGGCAGTTTGGTTTAATGGCAAGGGGCACCGTACTGGCTGCAGGTAATGATGTGGGGTGAAGTCACTTGGTTCATGAAGATGACTTGATGAAGTTTTAAACAGAGCTGGACTTGAAGAATACATGAAGAAGCACTTAGGATTTTAGGAAACTCATGACTTTGTATAGACCTTTGTGTATGAATTTTTGTACTTTCATTTCCTTTTGCTACTCTCTTGTAATTGACTTCCCTTTTAGGTGGAATGGAACTTTAGTTTGACTTTTGATGATTCACCATGAACATAAATGAGCTTTTGAGCTTTTGTAATGAACATTTTTTGTATCAAATAGAGACATGGGCTTTTGAATGAAATTGTGAATTTTGAGAAGTTGTAATGTAATTTGAATTTGGATTTTTGTAGTTGCAAATGAAACGGACATTTGAAGCTTGAACTTGAATTGGTGAATATATGAAAGATGACATTTGATGATTTGAAAAATGGTGGGAAATTGCTTGAGAATTTGAATGGGCTTGAAGCTTTTGAATGCATTTTTATTATTGTATAAACTCTTGGATAATCTCAAGTTCAAGCTAATCATGGCCAAAGAAATTGGTTCTTAAACACCTTGATCATGTCCATTTTTCAGACTATCTCGTTCGTATCTTCTATCCGTATTCCAACATGCTTCCAACACGCATCCCTTGACAATTTCTGTTTCTTGATGATAAAAGCCTAAATCCATTATACTATAGCACTTGTATTTCAGACCACCTCAACGATAACGTATTGAAGGAATTAGGGAAATAAACCCTAACTGTTTGATCTTGGTGAAGATAGTCTTGTAGATAGCCTTGTAGCTTAATAACAGAAGAGTCCACAATAACCATGGATCCAAACCCCGCTTTCACAGTCCAACGCTCTAAGGAGAACTAGATGAATCAGAGTTATTTGATATGTACACCTCAAACCTTTATGAAACCCTAACCTTTCGAAATCATTGATCCCATGCCGGATTTATTGATTAATGATGCATGAGTTATGTTAATGCCCTAGTGAAAAGATAATGCATATGAAATGAGAAGCCTAAGCCAATTAGAAGTAAAGGGGTAGGACAAATTTGGGGTATGACAGCTGCCCCTATTTAATCGTCTTAAACCTGAATGTGAGATTGGCGCTAGCCTTTCGAACATTTAAGGTAGAAGAAGATTAAATATCAAAGTGCCAGAAATTTGTCCTAAAGAGAAGATGGTGTAAATGATATCCTTATTTTTTGTTTTTGTTTTGATATCTGCTGGGGAAAGAGGAATGTTTTTTTTTTTTTTGGTGGAAAAGTTTATGGTGAGTAATGGTTGAATGGTGATAGCTTGTAACGTGGTAACGGTGCCGACACGGGGTTTTCAAAGAGAATGGTTGTATGAAACAATGATCGAAAGGAAATAGATCTCGTGCGATCTACGACTCAACATCGGGACTGAAAGGAATAAGATCTCGTGGCGATCTATGACTCAACATCGAAAGAAGATCTCGTGGCGATCAACTCGTCAACAGAAGAAAAGGGAATAAGATCTCGTGGCGATCTTATGACTCAACACCGAAAGAAGATCTCGTGGCGATCAACTCGTCAACAGAAGAAAAGGGAATAAGATCTCGTGGCGATCTTATGACTCAACATCGAAAGAAAATCTCGTGCGATTTTCCACACTTTGGAAAGGAATAAGATCTCGTGGCGATCTATGACTCAACATCGAAAGAAGATCTCGTGCGATTTTCCACACTTTGGAAAGGAATAAGATCTCGTGGCGATCTATGACTCAACATCGAAAGAAAGTCTCGTGCGACTTTCCACACTTTGGAAAGGAATAAGATCTCGTGGCGATCTATGAATCAACATCGAAAGAAGATCTCGTGGCGATCAACTCGTCAACAGAAGAAAAGGGAATAAGATCTCGTGGCGATCTTATGACTCAACATCGACTCGACATCGAGGGACAAAAGAAGACATTGTGTCAGACATTCATCAGAGATTGAAGATACCTCGCATCGGCACCGTCGTTGGAAGAGATTTGAAATGTAGTAGCAGATATCAATCGGAATTTGTAAGGACAACTTTTTGTGTGGGGATGTATTATTGTCTTGACTGGGTGCGGATTTGTATTATCTGGCTTATGCTTTGTTATGCATGTTTGAATTTTTCTATGGCGTAATGCTCCATTTTGATGGATATGCTACGCTTTTGAGGATGTAATGCTATATGCAGTGAATACTATATGCAGAGTGCCAAATAAAGGCATTAGTGAGGTAAACACCAGGGAGAATCCCCTTAGTGTTAAGGACCATGTGGAGGTGCCAATAGATGTTGGACTTTGATTTGTAAGATGCACTTTTCTTTGACTTGAAGAATGATTTCTGACTTCTCACCATGTGCCACTGCTTGGAGGATTTTCAGCTTAAGGAGATTCCCTTGATTCACCATACTGGGGATGAGAAATCCAAATAAGGAGCCTTGATTAGGGAAGTAGGACAACTCCTAGGAGAAATAAACTCCTGTGCTTGAGGAATGGAACAAACTCTCGGGAGAAATAAACTCTGTGTTTGGGGAGAGACCAAGTTTCCAGGAGAAATAAACTCCTATGATTGGGGAATGGATCAAACTCTCAGGAGAAATAAAATCCTACGCTTGGGAGAGACCTAGTTTCCAGGAGAAATAAACTCCTATGATTGGGGAGAGAACAAAATAACCCAAGAGATTGTGCCCCAAGCTTCACGACCCATGAAGGAATTTGCACTATAGAATCCTTGGCGAGATTTGTCGAATCTCGACGTAATTGCCCCAGATTGGTCAAACTCAAGAGAGATTCCTCGACTTGATTGCCCCAGATATGTTGAACTTGAGAGGTCAAACCTCGACTCAACTGCCCCTGATTAGGTACATCTTACTAGAATCCTTGAGCTTTCATTGTTTTGAAGTCAAACAAACATGGAAATAACTTTACCACGCTCAACGGAGTCTTCCAATTCTTCCCCTCGAGGTAATCAAGGAAAGCATTAACTGTGCATGCCCAACGGAGTTTTTAGAGAATCTGCCCCTTGATGGTCAACATTTGAAATGATTAGCCTTTATTCCTCGGAGTTCTCAAGTCTCTTGTACTTCGATATGATCAAGTTGCTCACTGATCCTCATCATAGTAATTTCCTTGATGTTAAGCACATATTTGTATGCAAAAGAATGTTAATTCTAAGAATGGTAATTCTAATGCAAAGCCTATGTTAGTCTTGAAGTTTAAAGAAACTTTTTATTGAAATGAGATTGCGACCTCTTGTGAATGAATCACTGGTTGACACAACCTCGATTTTTGCATATGGAAGATAAGGCAAACGTACGATACCAACATGGATATGAGTCTCGCTTCATTGGGAGTCAGTTAAACACTATCTCATCGGAGTGCGCTTTCAAAATAAACCCTACTTCAATTAGGACTTTTAAGGGTTGTAACTTGGCCAGGTTCACGGTTTTGGAAACAAAGGATTTTTAGGCTCAAAATTATTTGGTGCCCACCCCCTTCATGATGTTCTCCAATCCTATGTTCAGTTAACTTGACATGAGTGTTCATTCCTCACAAGGAATTTGGAGTGGTTGAGGAATCAATGAGGTTCTTTGGACATGGCGGTCGCTCACCTCTTATTCTTCTGATTCATTGTCACACGACTTTGTTCTTGCTTGGCAATTTCATCATCTTTTTTCTTTTGCCATTTTCTTTTTTGTCATTTTCTTCTTATTATTATTATTATTTTTTTTTGCCATTTCTTTTTTTTGCTCTCTATTTTTTTTGAACAAGTCGTGTGACCTCGCATAGTCTTTGATTCGCTGGAGGTGATTGCGACTGCCTCACTCCTTTGATTTGATGAAAGATTACCATTGTGGTATCGTTCTCTCTTGATCTCTTGATGGAATAGGGATAATCATTGCGGTTTTGACATTCCTCAACCTTTGGAAGGACAACCATTGTTGTATCCTTAGATGCACACCCTTTTGGTGAGTTTTGAAAGCTCGATCAAGTTAAATGAACACTACCCTTCCCAAGGTCAAAATAAGGGTTTTTTTTTATGATTAGAAAAAGAAACTCCTACTTCAAGGCTCAAAGGGGTTGACGAGGGTCTATCTCCCTTATATCTCCAGTGTTTGGGGATTTGAAACAATGCCTGTACATCCTCAGTAGGGTTTTATTCAAAAACACACGATTAGAGATTTTGCATTTTTATTTTTCATCATTCTCCCTCAGCTTTTTGCATAAGCAAGCAATTAGTAAAGTTGGTATCGTAATGCCAAAACATTTTATGAGTGATAACGAATGGATTACTTCAAGACGAACATAAACAATGTATTATGATTTTCATTCCGAAATTAACAAGTTTTTACATGCTATTGATGCTTAAACACACAAATGAAAAATTACAATGAGAATGCAGTAAGAAACTAAATGGGTGCCGCTGTTGAGGAGACTTGACTCCGTCTGGACTTGTTGAGCTTGAATACTTTCTGCAGTTCCTTCCTAAACACTTCAGATTACTTCAAAAGAGAACTCCAACAAAGTCACCCATGAGTTGTAAACTTTTGCCTTGCTTTAGGGATTCGAGCAATGCGAGTGATGCAATGCTCAAGATAAGAGTACGTCTTGCTTATCCCTCGTGCGGGAGCCCCAAGCATAGTTGCTAGAGTAGTAATCGCCATCATAAATGGAAAGAATCTGGTATGGTCATCAAACTCAAGAGAGCTACTTGTGGTGCAGAAGACCCAAAACACGAATCTTAACCAATTGAAATTCTGACAAACGAGGAAGCAACTGGGCATAAGGCCATCAATTTGTTTCTTATATTTTTCTCTCTGTTAACAAGCAAGGGCCACTGAGAAGGAAATCATGAGAAAAGGCAACTGAGATATGAAGTAGAACCTTGAGGATGAGAAGCATTGTGAAGAACACTCTTGATTACCACACGGAAGAAGATTCTGACGAAGTCACATAGGAATTTGTAATGCTTTTAGGGATTCGAGCAATGCAAATGGCACAATGCTCAAGATAAGAGTACGTCTTGCTTATCCCTCGATCGGGAGCCCCAAGCATAGTTGCTAGATTAGTAATTGCCATCCTAAATGGAAGTACCTTGCATGGTCACCAAACTTAGAGAAGCTACTTGTTGTAAGGAAAGACCAAAACACCAACTGAAACACCAACCTCCACGGATACAATTGAGCACAAGAACCTTGAGAATGAGAGGTGCTTCTACGGGAAATTCTTGATTACCTCTTGGAAAGAAGATTCTGACAAAGTTGTTCGAGAATTTGTGGTGCTTTTATTATTATTATACCAACGAGTTCAAGGAAGCAGCTTTCTACAAAACAGGAAATACTTGAAATGAGAACACAGAAAGGAAATGATGATTGCCATAGTTGAGGAGACTTGACTCCTTCTGGGCTTATTTCTTTTTGTGACACTCCATGGAATACGGACATTCACTTGGGCACGGGCATTCCGTTCACCCACATGTTTCCTCCTTGAAGGGTTATATGTCTCTCGTCGATCAATTGTTGCACCTTGGCTTTGAAAGCGTTGCAGTCCTCGGTTGAGTGCCCTGCTGATCCAGCGTGGTACCTACATTGCACATTAGGGTCATGCCCAGGTGGAAACGGGCGTGGTGGAGGTTTCAGAGATTTGGGGGCCATCAATGAGCTTTGCACTAGATATGGCAGAAGTTTAGTGTATGTCATAGGAATCTGGTCCAGAGGAGCATTTCTTCGCCCCAAATTACTTCTATGTGGGTATTCATTCGGATGACCTTGTTGATGATTCTGTTCGGGTGTCTTCCTCTTTTGATCTGGCTGCGAAACAAATGGAGACTGATGAGGTGGGAAACCTGGAACCCAAGATGGTGCATTATGCTTCTGATTTGAAATAGATCTGACATGGAAGTATGAATCAACCTTTTCTTCCACCGCAGTTGGAACCCCATTTCCTTGAACAAACATACCCTCGGGGGTGAACAAAATCACTTTTGAATCAATGAGATCTTGAATTTGCTGCTTCAGCGCCCTACAATTCTCAATATCATGACCAGGTGCCCCAGAATGGAACTCACATCTAGCATTGGCATCAAAGGTGGGGGGAAGCTTTTCAGGCGTAGCCAATTCTCGTAGCTCAACCAACTGAAGCTCCAGCAAACGGGGAAGTAACTGAGCGTAAGGCATCGGGATAGGATTGAGAATTCTCTGAGGTTTCTTAGGCTTTTTCCCGCACATTTGGCCTCCTTGAAGAACAGATTGGCATGGAGGTAATGGCACATGGAGTTGAGGAAGAACTTCCTGAGGTATTCCATGAGTGGAAAGGAATCCTATTGGGAAGAAGGAATCAACAACTTCTGTTGCAGCAGCAGGAACAACATCACCTTCCTTCCTTAATACCGTCTTCAGAACTTCCATGACCAAGCTCAATTGAGTCTTCAACTGACTATTCTCCTCTTTTAGTGCATCCTGATTACGGACCAAGTCTCGCATCTCCAACATAAGATGACCCATTTGTTCCTTCATCTCATCCATTTCCTCACGGAGTTGTTCCATAATTGATCTTGGAGTTGTGGCGGTGAGAAGTCAAATCTGTTGTTGATCTTGGAATCTGAATAGAAATGGTCCCATAAGTCTTTGAAAGAACCATGAAATGCATGATAGTATGAATGCATGTTTCATTTATGAGAGATCCTAAAGTCTTTTCTCACACTTTCATCTTTCTTTTTCTTTTTTTTTTTCAAGGCTTTATTTTGTATAGAATATCTTTTCTTTTCTTTTTTGCTTTTCTATTTCCTTTTTCTTTTACATATCTTTTCTTTTCTTTTCTTTTCTCTTTTTTTTGGAAATAGACTTTAGGATCTTTCATAAATGGAGTGGACAAAGCAATGATGTTATGCAATGCAAAAGCATGGGATCAACGGTCGACGTAATCTTAGTAACCACTGTACAATCCTCTGAATAACTGATACAGGTCAAATGTCACAGGATCAAAGGTCCGACACCTTTTTGAATACCAGGAGAACCAATAGTCACCAACAGAACCTGAGTCACCAACGGTACCTGTCATGTATATCCCTCCCCACTCACGGGTGAATCTAGGTCAGGGTAAGGTCAAAATGGCAACCAGCGTTATCAGTCCTCCTGAGGCACCACCGTTGTTGCATCTACATGCCAACAATGATACCCCATTTGGACCTCAACTGGGCGTGGGTCTCATGATCGCAATCAACAGAACCTGACATTCTGTTGGCGTCATGACTATCCACTCTATCCTAGGTATCCTATGTGTCACTCTGGCCTGGGTATTGGGCCTTTTACCTCATAGAACATCCCACCCAACCTGCAAAACAGAACAGAAGACCCCAAGGAACACAAAATATAATCCATATGCATGATGTGCAAGCAGAAATAAACATGATATGCAAGCAGAAAATAAACAGGACATGCGAAACATAAAATAAATACATAAAATAAATAAAGGCACGTATAGAGAAAACATAGCACACCCAGTAAATAAACAAACAAACGGATAGGCTAGGATCGACTCACTAAGGATGGACCAGCAATAGGTCTAGCAACATCCCCAGCAGAGTCGCCAGCTGTCGCACGCTCGCGAAAAATGGACAGAGTCGCCACCAATATATTTATCCCATAAGGGAAAGGAATATCAGAAAACCTAACAAAGGAAGGAACAGGGTCTTGCGACCAGAGAATCTAGGTGCGGGAGTCGGTTACGCGAGGGGAAGGTATTAGCACCCCTCGCGCCCATCGTACTCGATGGTATCCACCTATGTTTGTTTCTATCTAAAGGGTGTATAACTATGTCTATGTCTAAATGCAAAATGAATGCAAAATGTAGGGAAAATAAAGAATTGTACTCGCACGGGCCCTACCCCGCTGCCTACGTATCCTTTTCAGGAATCAGAGTTACCGTAGCTCGGCTCACGATTTTCTGTTTGTTTTTGTGTTTTTTAGTTGGGCGGAGTTAACGCTCGCGCTCTTGCATAAGGGGACAGCCTAGGATGCAATGGAGCGGAGATAACAATGCCCTTAAGAAAAGAGGGAAGAGAGAATTGGTTTGTATCTTTTAAGGGTAATTCCATGATGACGAAGACCCACTACAGGGCTTCGCATCACTTCCTTACTTTGTTTTAAATCTGACCATTTATTAGTGTTTTGAGTGTTTTTGGTTGGTGTTTTTTAAGGGAGATTTGTTTGTGACTTAGATCATACCAAAAAGAGTTTGTTTTGCATATTTAGAGAACGCACATCGAGGCCTACGCCACAATCGTTTCTCTAAATGACGGTTAAGAAATACATCGAGGTTTCACACCTCAATCATTTCTTCTCCGCTAAGTAAAGGAGATACAAAGAGTGTTCTTTTGTGAATATTTAGAGAATGCACATCGAGGCCTACACCACGATCGTTTCTCTAAACAACGGTTAAGAAATACATCGAAGCTTCACACCTCAATCATTTCTTCTCCGCTAAGTAGGAAAGAACATACATCGGGGCCTACACCCCAATCATTTCTTTCCTACTATGAAATATAGCAACGGTATGATCTTCATCGATTTTTATTAAGTATTTTAAAAGTTGAAAAGAAAAAGAATGCAAACGGGAACTAATCCTAAATTCTAGTCTAAGTGTTGTCTAATTCCTATTCAACATACTAATGGTATTAACAAGGTAGGCCAAAAATATGGCCAAAGTCAAGTAACAAAGTCACACAAAAAAATCATATAGATATCAACATGTAAATGATACAAAAGCAATTCAAACATTGGTGCGAAATTAAACTAAAAAAACTATTATTTTTATGAGTTTTCTAATGTCAATGATCGCCTAAAAATCTAACAAATATTAAAGGTTTTATCATGTTTTTATCAACTAAAAGTAATAGAAAAAAACTATTGTGGAATGAACCTAAAATCTACACATTTTAATGGAGTCAGGGGGTGTGAAATCAGACAAGGTGTATGGCCTAGGTAAATCGCTCAGGGCCCAGGGAATTAGCCCATCAGAGTTTTATTGCCAATCAGAAAAAAACGCAGGGGTTTGGTGGGCTCCCAGAGGGTGTTAGCAACAATTATTCGTGTGAGGCCCATAGGAGCTTGTGTTCAGATTTTCAGCAAGGTAAAACGTGTTATATGGGCCAAAAGGGGGGAGAATAGCAAAATTGGTGGCCCATGAGATTGTCCGCTATCATATTTTTGAGATGCCCAAAACACTGTGAATTCAATTAATCCAAATTCCTAATAATCCCAACCTAATCACGTACTTTAAACACAATTAACCCTAGTTAATCCTAATTAAACTAATCAAAACCAGTATTAAGGAGAGAATGAATTAAAAAGGAACTAGGTTAAGAAATGTGACCATTCATCTCTCACACGTATCTCCTTCCTCTCTGTGCGAACGGCGACGGCGCTCCCTCCATGATCTTCTCCGACCACTCTCTTCCGCCGTGAATCGATGAAACAAAACAACATCATCTCGTCCAGAACTCAGCGCCGCTTATACCCTCTCAGTTTCTGCTCTCGTACATCTCCCTCTCTCAACAGTCTCGGCGGCGGAGATTCCTCCGATCTTCACTTATCTCAAATGGTGCACGGTTTCCCCTTTCTTCTCCGATCGAGCTCTTCGCCACTACCGTGAGAGATTATTTCTCCACCTCACTCTCACACAAACACCGACGATACTCACCTTCTCCGGCAAATCTCCAATCGAAGCTCAGACGACGGTGATTCTTTTCCCTCTTCTCTGTTTCACGATCTGAATCTTGGCGCGGTGGTGTTGTTGCAGTTGATGGTGATTGATGATAATGAACGATCAAAATTGTTGTGTTGCAGAGCCTGCGCTTCAGAAGAGATGATGATTGAAGATGAATAAGGTTGAAGCAGTGATGAAGGTACTGAGCGAAAGATGAAGGTGAGGTTTTCTGTTACGATTTTCTCTTCTCCCTTTTTCTGTTATGCTGCTATGCCAAATTTGAGTCGTTTTTGTGTGATGAAGAAGGTGGCGAGAGGGATTGAGGGATGGAGATTGAAGAAGGTGAATTGAAGTGAAGATGATGGGAGAGAGGATTGAAGATGGAGAAGATGGTGATTCGAGATGGGACTGAAGAAAATGATTCAGATTGAGGATTATGGAGAGCTCTGAAGATGAAGCATGGTTCAGAGAAGAAGTAATTTCTTGAAGATTGGAGATTGAAGATTCAAGATTATTGAGGGAATCCCCGAGAGTTCTGAAGAATGGTGGAGAAGCTGTTATATAGAGGTGAGAGGTTAGTTTCTTCTGGATTTTTCTGTTATGCCGTTAACTGAATTCTGTTAGCTGTTATAATTCTGTTAGAAATCGGTTAGATGGAAAATGTTAGTTACAAAATGATAGGTTGGTTAGCTAGTTAGTTATGAATTGGTTATTTCTGTTAGGGAAGTTATGAGATTGTTTTGGCTTTGGGTTAAAGGGATTAGTTTGTAACTGTTGACTCTGTTATAGCTATATGTTTGTAACTGTTTCAGGTAGTTAGAAGGTGGTTCAAGTTAGTTATAGGTGAGATAAAAATTCTGTTATGGTTGGAAAATCTGTTATGTGGGTATCTATGTATAATGATAGGTTATGTGCAGTAAGTTGGGTGATTGGGTTAGAAACAGTCAGGGATTAAAGGATATGTATGTGGCTGTTTTGTTTTTGATTTGCAGTAGGTGCTTCTGGTTTTGTAGGTCTTTTCATGTATGCAGTTAACACATTAACAGGTTATCTTGTTTTGCTGTTAGGAGAGGATGGGGAAGTGTAGTTTCTGAAACTGAGTTGATTCGAATGTACTGAATGTTGGCTGAATGTATTGGCCGGGTTTTGTCTTGGTTTGAACTGTTAGTTTTGTCTCAGAATTTTTGTTAGAATTTTGTTATGAAGCTTCTCCAATCATCTTGAATTTTCTTCTGTCTGGATGCGATTTGCAGGGCTGATTTGGTATGGTGAGATGACAGTGTCTTGATTTTCTGGATGGTTTGTACTGTGATTGAATGGTGCTGAATACGTTTTTCAAATTTTGTTTGGATGATAATTGAACCTAGGTATGTACTAGTGTGGCACTGTTAGGATGCAGAATTCTGTAATGTCAAGTTCTCTTTGTCTTTCCGTTCTCATTTTCTGAACTGGAATCATGCAGGTGCGGTATGATAGACGCGGGAAGTTTGTGTGGCAGTTTGGTTTAATGGCAAGGGGCACCGTACTGGCTGCAGGTAATGATGTGGGGTGAAGTCACTTGGTTCATGAAGATGACTTGATGAAGTTTTAAACAGAGCTGGACTTGAAGAATACATGAAGAAGCACTTAGGATTTTAGGAAACTCATGACTTTGTATAGACCTTTTTGTATGAATTTTTGTACTTTCATTTCCTTTTGCTACTCTCTTGTAATTGACTTCCCTTTTAGGTGGAATGGAACTTTAGTTTGACTTTTGATGATTCACCATGAACATAAATGAGCTTTTGAGCTTTTGTAATGAACATTTTTTGTATCAAATAGAGACATGGGCTTTTGAATGAAATTGTGAATTTTGAGAAGTTGTAATGTAATTTGAATTTGGATTTTTGTAGTTGCAAATGAAACGGACATTTGAAGCTTGAACTTGAATTGGTGAATATATGAAAGATGACATTTGATGATTTGAAAAATGGTGGGAAATTGCTTGAGAATTTGAATGGGCTTGAAGCTTTTGAATGCATTTTTATTATTGTATAAACTCTTGGATAATCTCAAGTTCAAGCTAATCATGGCCAAAGAAATTGGTTCTTAAACACCTTGATCATGTCCATTTTTCAGACTATCTCGTTCGTATCTTCTATCCGTATTCCAACATGCTTCCAACACGCATCCCTTGACAATTTCTGTTTCTTGATGATAAAAGCCTAAATCCATTATACTATAGCACTTGTATTTCAGACCACCTCAACGATAACGTATTGAAGGAATTAGGGAAATAAACCCTAACTGTTTGATCTTGGTGAAGATAGTCTTGTAGATAGCCTTGTAGCTTAATAACAGAAGAGTCCACAATAACCATGGATCCAAACCCCGCTTTCACAGTCCAACGCTCTAAGGAGAACTAGATGAATCAGAGTTATTTGATATGTACACCTCAAACCTTTATGAAACCCTAACCTTTCGAAATCATTGATCCCATGCCGGATTTATTGATTAATGATGCATGAGTTATGTTAATGCCCTAGTGAAAAGATAATGCATATGAAATGAGAAGCCTAAGCCAATTAGAAGTAAAGGGGTAGGACAAATTTGGGGTATGACAACTACTAGAGCACCTCTCACCACCATCAAGATCCCACCTTCAATATGGGTCTTGCACCCGAGGTTATCTAATTTTCCAATAGATAATAAATTATTCTTCAACCCTTTCACATGTCGTACCTCTTGAATTGTGCAAACTGTACCATCATACATTTTTTAATAGTACCGACACCAACAATTTCTAAGATGTAATCATTTCCCATGAACACTGATACTTTTGAGATAGGTTGATAAGTGTAAAATCAATCTCGTCGAGGAGTCATGTGCCATGTTGCTCCTGCTTGCACCCCTTGCTCATTTGGATTTTGTTACTTATTTGATTTCTTCTTGCCTTCCTCGCAACTAACGCGATAGACCAAGAAGATGCCGCCCCTATCGAAAAAATTGTTCCTTCGACAGCAGGGACTCAGGTTTGAATTTGGCTGACTTAATCTCTTTCTTTTATTTGGTATTGTACTTTTAACCAATGTTCAAACCTTATAGATTACCCCTGACAAGTCCCCTTTTGATGATGATACCATCTTGACTGCTCTCAAAACATCTGGCTCTTTAGTATGTACTCTTATATGCAATTCTCCCATTTCAATGGAGTAAAAGTGGAAGTATTATTTTTACATTGAGTGTAGAAATAATATTGGGCTTTGTTGTGGTATATTTAAGTATTAAGGAGTGTATTTTATTAGGCCCATTATGAAATAGTGATTAAGTGGTGGTATCACTTTTATAGTTTTAGTATAGAAAGAGGAAAGAGTAAACCGAGGAAAAAGAAGAAGAAGAAAAAGAAAGGAGAAAAGGGGGCTAGGGTTATGAAGAGGAGAAGAAGGAGACCTAAAGTGTTGCTCTAAAGTGTTATTCTGATCAAATTTTTCATTGAAACTTCTTAGAGCTGCACTCAATCCAAGGTAAGGGGGATTCTTACTACCTAAATGAGAATATGATGGATTTTATGTGGGTTTAGGGTATAGATTAGTTATTGTTTGGTGTTAATTTTATTTGTTGTTGCTGTTTCATTTTGTTGCTATTCTGTGCGTGAACCTTAATGACCAGCATTATTGTGTCTTAATTTCTTTACTGTGTATATAGAATATATATTATAGATTTAAATAATGCAAATTGAAAATGAAAACCCCACCTAAGCCACTTACTATTTTATTTTATGCTGTTGGAATGTGCTGCTGCGGTTCTGTTTTCATTTTGTTCATATTTTGTTCTGTAATTTCTCTATTCATGCTTTATATTGTAACTTAATAATATATATAATGGTATGTTACATGTGGAGAAGAACCATAAATATGAAATGATATATGATGAAAACAGTAAAATACTAGAAGTTGGTAATGAAATAGAAAATGATTAAACTGGAAACAGTAGTATGTTAGAGTAGGAAATAAAACAGTCTCGTTTGATCGAAATAGCCGAATTAAGCGGTATAATTAGTTGTTCAGAATTTGATGAAAATTTACGTGGTAGCTAAGTTTAATTAGTAGATTAACGTGGTGGTGTTATTTTGTTGAAATTGCGATATTTTACGAATCGACCGAAATTGTGTTTGATTTAAATATCCTTTATAAATAAATGTTGGTTTTGTGATGGAAATTGACACAAATTTTAGGAATAAAATATAATGAAATTGGAATTAATATAGTGTGACATTAATCGGTTGATTAAATTAAATAGTAGAATTACTTTCAATAATTCTAATTAATTGGAATATACTTAGACTTGGATAAATTATTCGGTTTATCGGTAAATTACGGTATCTTGAGAATTTGACCGTAATCGTGATTTGGTTGAATATTTATGTTGAGAATAATATATTGCTATGCCAATGACGTTGTCTTGATAAATAATATTATGTCTAATTGAATTAGTTGATAAATTGCAAGCTGATTCCGTTTACTTGATAAATTAGCATGTTGAGATTATCTTACGAATTGATCGAAAATTGTGGTTTTGATTTGGATGACTTTGTTAATATGTGAAATCGAGTAATTGTGTCGATGTGCCGAAACATGATGATAATTGTAATAATCTTGGTGACATGCGAATTGTATGTTTGTGACGATTTTGTTTATACACGAAATTGTATGTTTGTTGTGATATGCCGAAGCATGAGGATATATATGTAATGACTTGTTTATATGCGAAGTTATATAATTGCGATGATGTGTCGAAACATGACGATGTTTTGTGATGATTTGTAATACATGATGTTGTATATATTTGTGATGATGATTTTGTGACTAAGTGAAGATGAAATATTATGGTGACGTGAATTACCTCGTATAGATGGTAATTGATTGTGATATAGGCTTATGCCTCGTGACGATATGTGATTGTGATGAGTATGTTGTATTATCTTGTTTGTCGAGTCACATTTCATATGCATACTCTATGACGGCCTGGATTGGCAAACTAGTGATGAAGGCTTATGCCTTGTGCCTCTGAAATGGGCAATTGGTGACGGGAGCTGAAGCTCCGATTGGTACCACATGCATATGCACAGTTGAGTCGCATTTGAGTCGTTGTCAGTTGTTATTGGTTGAAGTTATCGTTTATGCATTGTGATGCTGATATGTTGAGTTGTTGAAGATGCCTATGTGTTGACTTGTTGATGATGCTTATATGATGACTTGCTGAATATGTTTATATGTTGATATCATGACTATTCATTTATGATGTTCTTTGTGCTGTTTATGTTGATGTTGTTGAATACTATGAATTACTTTTTATACTTCCAAGTTGTTTTAGTTGAATAAAGCTGATAGTTGACAGTTAATTCGAATGTTATGTATCATTGTGAATGAAACACAAGTTGAAGTTTTAAGTCGATATGTGATACTCCAATGTGTTGTTTGAAATTTTTAAATACTCTGATATTTTCCGCATTATAATTTTCGGGTAGAATTTGGGGTGTTACATTAGTGGTATCAGAGCAGGTCGGTCCATCCGGCCAAGTTGTCGAGTTAGTTGAGTTGTGCGACAGTTGAATGTTGTTAGTGTTTTATGTTGTAGTGCGTGACATGTGTGTGAAACACTGTTGGTACTTATTTGTTTTGTTGCAGGAAGTAGTTTGAGCAAAGTGGGGGAGAAGCTTTGCTCCTTAGATATGTTTCGGTCGTAAGTTGTTGGTGCAATGTACTGCTTAAGGAGACAGTGTAAGTATTGTTGGAGCTTGTTGACATGGATCCAAGGTTTTGTTTGTTTAACAAGCTGGGGGCGTCGGTAGAAGGAGAATGATCAAGAATTGATGACATTTACTCTTCGAAGGATGAGGATCAGTGTAGCAGTTTTTGATTTGCAAGTATGGTGCAAACTCGTGATGTTTTGGGAGGTAACCGTTAAGTACCAAGAATAAATCCTGGAAGATGGAATTTAGAAAGTTTTTGTGTTCAGCATTGTGGATGAACTATGAAGTTGTCATTGCAATAAGTCTTGTGAAAGGTACCGGTGTTGGAAAAGTGATAGAGTGATGAAGTTGTGGTGGATTTTATGTTGGACTCGTATAAGTGATTGTCGTATATCCGATTTGAAGCGTTAGAAAGATAACAAGGTGAATTTTAATACAAGAATGGATTCCGCAACTGTAAGTAGATTTATTTATGACAAGATGGTGTTGGAAAGAGGTGAAGTTAGCGGTTACGCTTGTCCTTAGAAAACGGACTTGTGCGTTGGTATTGCGCAGGACGTCAGCGTCAGAGATGAGTGAATTGAAGAAGCAATTCGAAGGTTTGTTGAGGAGAAATTTTAAGACCAAGTGTGTTATTTGAAGATTTTGAGAGATATCATAAGGATTATCGCAGCATGACGTTGATGTTTGTATTTCGGATAACGTCGGAGAATTGTATCTTGAGCTTCGAATGTCGGATTGACGTACCGTTTGAGCCTACGAAGAGGTGAGACTATACTCTACCTTATAGGAGTGTTATGGATATAGTAGAAGTGAAGCATGTTGAATATAAACAGTTATTGTCGCAATTGTCCGAAACAAAGTTAAGCCGAGCATGTTGTTGTGTAAGTAGTCCTGTTTAAGCTGTTGACGAAGGAACAACAATTAAGTGAAGTATTATTGTAGGCCTTGGTGTAGGATTATTGATAAGTGATTGAAACTGTGGTAGAAGCTGTCAAAGTTGTTGAAACGTTATGGATCGCGAGTAAGAGTCGGAAATGCGAAGAGATAAGTATGATTTCAATGATAAGAAGTGTTGATATTGGTGTGAAGAAATTTTGTTCTAATGTATCGTCAGAGGTGTTTTAGTAAGTAGCTACAAGACGTCAGTGTTAGCAGGTTCGGATAGTTTTGCAAGTTGTTGAAGTATGGTATTTTGGTGATGTAAGTTCAATTCCTGAAGGAACACTATTGTTGTTGGTAATGATGGTTATACTCCATTATGATTGTCGGCTGTCTATTGACAAATTGAGGACTTGATCACCCTTAATCTCTTGTTGATAGTAGACAGAATTGTATGGGATGTTATAAACTTATCTTATTGTCTTAATGGTGCGTGAGGTGATGGATGCTGAAGAAAGTCTGAAACTTGGTTGAAGCTTGTGAATCATATAAGTTGATAGAAACTCTAATAAGGACAGTGAATTAAGATGGATGATCAGAGTCGCGCAGCTGGAGCATGATGTGTCAGATGTATTGTGTTTTCTTGTGAATAATGCTGATTGAATTAGGATGTTCTTGTAAGTTGTGGATCGATGATGAGTTGTGTGGTTATTAGTCGAGTTATGTTATCAGGTTGGTATTATGATACTTTTGTCGTTGTTACAGTAATGTTGTTGATGGTACTTCGTTAGTGGATGACACTTGAGTATGGAAATAAGAATTGTATATGTGTATCGGTGTTGAGTATGTTGTTGCGATGATGAAGCAATGTTGTATCGTCAAGTATAAGCGAGAGAAAGTTGTTGCTATGTTGTAAGATGTTGTTCCAAGATATCGCTGAAATGATTGGCAAGCTAGTCACGATTATGTTACAAGGATAATTGGGAGATTTACGTATGAGTTTTGGATTCAAGTCGTGTTGAGATACAAATATATCGGAAAAGTAATAGTCGGAGTGTTGCCAAGCGCAACTTGAGAATAAGAAAGTGGATGAGGACGCGATGTTAGGGATGGTTGTATTGGGCGAATTTTCGAGGACGAAAATATCCTAAGTGGGGGATAGTTGTAACGCCCGGAAAAATAATTATTGGCTTAATTTAGACATTTGTGATGTTTATTGAAATTTTCGCGTTTTGGGACGATTTAGTCAGTATTAGTTCGGGATAGCGGATCGACATTTAATTGGAAATTCTAATATTTTTAGTATTAGAAATATTAATGAGCTAATATCTGACGTTTTGGGAATTTTCCGAGTAATTGAGATTAGTCCCGAAATATGAGGCATTGAATAATAAGTCGGTATATTAAAATAATCGGATTTTATTTTAATGGAGTAAAAGTGGAAGTATTATTTTTACATTGAGTGTAGAAATAATATTGGGCTTTGTTGTGGTATATTTAAGTATTAAGGAGTGTATTTTATTAGGCCCATTATGAAATAGTGATTAAGTGGTGGTATCACTTTTATAGTTTTAGTATAGAAAGAGGAAAGAGTAAACCGAGGAAAAAGAAGAAGAAGAAAAAGAAAGGAGAAAAGGGGGCTAGGGTTATGAAGAGGAGAAGAAGGAGACCTAAAGTGTTGCTCTAAAGTGTTATTCTGATCAAATTTTTCATTGAAACTTCTTAGAGCTGCACTCAATCCAAGGTAAGGGGGATTCTTACTACCTAAATGAGAATATGATGGATTTTATGTGGGTTTAGGGTATAGATTAGTTATTGTTTGGTGTTAATTTTATTTGTTGTTGCTGTTTCATTTTGTTGCTATTCTGTGCGTGAACCTTAATGACCAGCATTATTGTGTCTTAATTTCTTTACTGTGTATATAGAATATATATTATAGATTTAAATAATGCAAATTGAAAATGAAAACCCCACCTAAGCCACTTACTATTTTATTTTATGCTGTTGGAATGTGCTGCTGCGGTTCTGTTTTCATTTTGTTCATATTTTGTTCTGTAATTTCTCTATTCATGCTTTATATTGTAACTTAATAATATATATAATGGTATGTTACATGTGGAGAAGAACCATAAATATGAAATGATATATGATGAAAACAGTAAAATACTAGAAGTTGGTAATGAAATAGAAAATGATTAAACTGGAAACAGTAGTATGTTAGAGTAGGAAATAAAACAGTCTCGTTTGATCGAAATAGCCGAATTAAGCGGTATAATTAGTTGTTCAGAATTTGATGAAAATTTACGTGGTAGCTAAGTTTAATTAGTAGATTAACGTGGTGGTGTTATTTTGTTGAAATTGCGATATTTTACGAATCGACCGAAATTGTGTTTGATTTAAATATCCTTTATAAATAAATGTTGGTTTTGTGATGGAAATTGACACAAATTTTAGGAATAAAATATAATGAAATTGGAATTAATATAGTGTGACATTAATCGGTTGATTAAATTAAATAGTAGAATTACTTTCAATAATTCTAATTAATTGGAATATACTTAGACTTGGATAAATTATTCGGTTTATCGGTAAATTACGGTATCTTGAGAATTTGACCGTAATCGTGATTTGGTTGAATATTTATGTTGAGAATAATATATTGCTATGCCAATGACGTTGTCTTGATAAATAATATTATGTCTAATTGAATTAGTTGATAAATTGCAAGCTGATTCCGTTTACTTGATAAATTAGCATGTTGAGATTATCTTACGAATTGATCGAAAATTGTGGTTTTGATTTGGATGACTTTGTTAATATGTGAAATCGAGTAATTGTGTCGATGTGCCGAAACATGATGATAATTGTAATAATCTTGGTGACATGCGAATTGTATGTTTGTGACGATTTTGTTTATACACGAAATTGTATGTTTGTTGTGATATGCCGAAGCATGAGGATATATATGTAATGACTTGTTTATATGCGAAGTTATATAATTGCGATGATGTGTCGAAACATGACGATGTTTTGTGATGATTTGTAATACATGATGTTGTATATATTTGTGATGATGATTTTGTGACTAAGTGAAGATGAAATATTATGGTGACGTGAATTACCTCGTATAGATGGTAATTGATTGTGATATAGGCTTATGCCTCGTGACGATATGTGATTGTGATGAGTATGTTGTATTATCTTGTTTGTCGAGTCACATTTCATATGCATACTCTATGATGGCCTGGATTGGCAAACTAGTGATGAAGGCTTATGCCTTGTGCCTCTGAATTGGGCAATTGGTGACGGGAGCTGAAGCTCCGATTGGTACCACATGCATATGCACAGTTGAGTCGCATTTGAGTCGTTGTCAGTTGTTATTGGCTGAAGTTATCGTTTATGCATTGTGATGCTGATATGTTGAGTTGTTGAAGATGCCTATGTGTTGACTTGTTGATGATGCTTATATGATGACTTGCTGAATATGTTTATATGTTGATATCATGACTATTCATTTATGATGTTCTTTGTGCTGTTTATGTTGATGTTGTGTGAGGCAGTGATTCATTTATATTCTTTACCTAATATATGATTTATCATGATCCTATTTATATAGTTTGATATCTCACCCTTGCTGCTGATGTTTCCCCTACCATGGGAAATGGGCAGGTACTCAAGTATAGCTTTGGGAATTTGTCGCTTCATCGAGTCATGTTGGTGTGTTGCTCTGATACGTAGCACTCGGGGGGATATTCATATTGTCGTTTCTATGTGGTTATGATTTAGTTGTTGTCATTATAATCGTTGAACCCAAGTTGAATACTATGAATTACTTTTTATACTTCCAAGTTGTTTTAGTTGAATAAAGCTGATAGTTGACAGTTAATTCGAATGTTATGTATCATTGTGAATGAAACACAAGTTGAAGTTTTAAGTCGATATGTGATACTCCAATGTGTTGTTTGAAATTTTTAAATACTCTGATATTTTCCGCATTATAATTTTGGGGTAGAATTTGGGGTGTTACACTAACTATTGGGCTTTTTCCACAAGGCCCATTACACGAGCCAACTTAATAAACAAACTAACTTAACAAATTAGGGTTGAAACACTAAACCTAATTTAACATGCTAACAACCCTAGCATCTTCGACACCAGCATGTGAACAACCTTCGACTTCATGCTTAATCCTGTCGAACCAAAAAGCTATTCTTCGATAATAATAGAGTTCGATCCAATATCTCACATAATACAAATCTCAAAAGTTGTAGTATTTTTCAATTCATTCATTCCCTGACAATTATACTTATAGAAAATTAAAACATAAAATAAAACAAGTAACTAGAGATATGATGTAATTTCTATAAGAAAAGGAAAATAATTGCTTCTTATTATTAAGTGCTATTACAAACACATTCATTAATACATGAGAAATAAAATTCTCCACACATACAACATAATACAAATACACACATGAAATAAGTAGCACACATAGGTCTTATTTAACATATATATAAAAAAGACTAAATCATATAGAGCTTAGAACATAGGATCTAGCTCTATATTGTATAGTTTATGATGCTTGACCTATAAATGAAAGATTCATTACTCGCCAGATACATCTAGCGATCGAGTAACTGCTCAACTGATTTGGTGAGGAGGTCCTGCAAGCTATGCTCTACAACAAAAGGTTCGTGCTCACCAGGAGGGGGATGTGCAGAGTCATTAGCGTTCCAGAGAAAAACACCATTGAGTTTTGAGTGTTTTTTGAGTTGTATGCAGCCGGCAATAAAAGTCTCTCGTGATATCTTATTATCCTTAGCGTCATTCGGGTCGGTGCTAATTCCGGGAAGGACTTTTTGAGGAGGGTAGCCTTTGATTAGATTGTCAAAGATCCCTACAAAGTCCTTAACCGTGGACACAATATTTTTTTGATTTTAGAATTGGTAGTCAACCCAATTGATATTGGCACTGTTTGCATAAAACAAATCACGGTAGTGGGATTCGTTTTTCTCAGATGGAGCAATGGACAACACATCAATATTTAGGTTATCATCATTCTTGAGTTTTGTTATAACTTCTCCTATGCACTTAACAAACAAGTCATTACTAGTTTTGATAGTTTCATAATTAATGTCAATGCCATCAATTATGTTGCCGCTTTCACTCTTGTATTTTCCGATGAGCACTTTGAGTGAATTTACAGCCTCCCTAGTCCATACAGTTTCCTCGGCAGGAAAGAATGGAGTTTCAACATCACGACCTCCAATGCTTATCACCACCTTTACATTTGGATTATTTTTCTTGAACTCTTTCACTTTATCTGGGCCAAAGTATTCCACATCCCAAGTTTCTTTGAAATTTCCGTTGCCTTTCCCATCTTGGTTATACTCCTCACTTGCAAAGCCCAAAATGAATTGGAATTCAAATCTATTTGAGTTGATGATATCAGTTGGAAAATCACGTAAACTTGTTGATGATGGCTTCACACCAATGTATTCACGAAAGATAAATTTAGTCATTGTTACAATTTGAAAAGAGGAGGATATGAGTTTAGTTGGCTTTTGTGTTGTGTTTTGAATTAATAACCAACTCTTCTTTCCCTTTTATAACACTACGGATCCAATGAATTAGTGCAAATAAATCTATCTTGATGTCATGCTGCTAACATAACACAAATATTTTTCTCTTAAATGCAAGAACGTCAATAATGTAATATTCAATGACTAACTATAATTGAGTATAAAAAAGGACTAATTATAATACAATTACTAGTCAATTAGTTTATTTATTTTGGTGCATCGTGTAATATTCAGTGACCAATAATAATTTAGTTAAAAAAAACTAGTTATAATACAATTTAAAGTCAATTAGTTTATTTATTTTAGTACAACGTGTAATATTCAATGACTAATTATTATTGATTAAAAAAATAGACTAATTATTATAAAATTACTAATTAATTATTTTATTTATTTTTGAACATCGTGTAATATCCTATGACTAATAATAATTTAATTATAAAAAGACTAATTATAATACAATTACTAATTAATTAGTAGTTTATTATTTTAGTACAACGTGTAATATTGATTTGAGTTGCGAAGGAACGAAATTGTCTTCAACGACGGTACTTGGAATTCGAGGGATGTCGTTTGGAGTTGTAAGGCACTCGTTTGGAGGTGGTCGTTCATAGGGAAAATTACTCATTCTAATTATAACTTTTATGAGTTTAGCAATAACCCATTGTTTTACTTATGTTAGGTTCCAATCGGTTTGTAATTTTCTTTTTCGGCCCTTTTGTGGGATGTAATCTCGAATCTTGTTAGTTCTAATATAATCTCTTGCTTTCAAAAAAAAAAATATTGATTTGAGTAATAAAACCCGACTAAATATAAGCCTAAGAAGAATTCAAGGTATGTAGTAACTGTGTTGTATATTTTCTTACAGGATTTGGACTTTAATCATTCTATGGGCATCAAAATTGAATTTACATTCGATATTTGTGTGAGAGTTTTTTTCCAAAGACAATTTTATTTGCTTTTTTGTTTGTTTTTCGTACATCACAAATGTTAGTCCCTATAATAAATATTATTTTCTGTATTGTAAATAAATAAATAATCCACATATGGAAAAAGAAAACAAATTAAATAAAAAAACTCAATTAAATCCCTCACAAAATCTAGATTAATCTCTAAGAAAAAAGGTGTCGGTGGCTATCTTGCTTAGTTGTGTGAGGAGTTTCCGGGTCTTTATGCGCTATCTTGTTTGAAAAAGGTGTCGGTGGACAGTATGGGGGGTCTTTATGCGCTATCTTGCTGATGCGCTATCTGAGGTTCCTTTTATATATCTCAGGATTCTCTTAACAGCACCCCCAACGCTCTTTATCAGGATCCGCCATAAATCGACTGACCGCTCCCACTACCTGTGCAATGTCTGGTGTAACATCCCAATTTTATTAGCTATTTTATTAATTAGTTAATTGGTGCTATTATTATTATTTGTTTCTAATTAATTATTATGTGGTATAATGGTTATTTGAATATTTGAATATATGTGTATTTGTGCTATTTGGTCACTAGAGCTATTAATGAGATGATATGTTATTGGGCCTAATTAGTTAAATAAGGTTGGGTAATATTTGAGTTAAGCCCAAATTAGAGAAAAGAGATAGTAAGAGTTAGGTCATTTTATTTCTCATAACTTTGGCAAGAGGAATAGAAGAGAGTAGAAGAGAGAAGAGGATTTGTGAGATTTCTTGAAGATTTGAGGAGTTTTGTATAGAGGTAAGAGTTAGAATCCAAGTTAATATATGTTACATGATTGGGTAATGTGTTTGTTATGCAATCTCTTCATCTTTCAATTTCATGAAATGTTAAATGTTAGGGTTTATGAGAAATCAATGTGATTTTGTAATTTGTTCATGTTCAATGTGTTGTATGGATGATCCATAACTAGAAAAATAAATAGGAACCCGTAATATCTGATAATTTGCTGTTGGAATGAGTTTTGTTGTGTTAAAATCGGACTTGGTTTGGTGTTGGAATGCTGAAAACGCATCAGCATTTTTCTGTTTCTGGTGCAGAGCGCCGGGCGAGCGAGTTGATTTATCGGGCAAGCGCCTACATGTCTTTGTCGTGCGAAAGGGTGGCAAGTTTCTGCCACAGAGTGCCGGGCGAGCCAATGTGTGCGCCGGGCAAATGTGTCCTGTTTTGAGAAAATTTCAAATGTTCATAACTTTTGATTCGTAACTCCGTTTTATGCGCCATTCGTAGCGTTAGAAAGCTAATGTAATTATCTATATTACAGGATAGAATTTATTGGCACTTGATTTATTAATTATGATGTTGGTGTGTGAAATAACATGTAATTGTCTTTATGTGCGTTATGTTTTGGTATGTGGTGAATAACAATTGTAGGCATGATATGTGGCAAGATATTCATGATGTTTGTGATTGAATATATGATAGTTGTTGTGCTTTGATGTAATTTTATTTGGTATGTGAATCTTGTACAATTGGTGGATAATTTGATGTATAAATTATTGTGGTATGTGGTACGTTAAGATTTGTTTGGATAATCTTAATTGCATATGTGTTGAGATATTCTACATGCATTCATGGTTGGCTTTGAAATATAGGCGGTGAAACTTTGGTTTCACGATTGGTTGACTTTGAAATATAGGCGGTGAAAATTTGGGTTTACATTTGTTGGCTTTGAAACATAGGCGGTGAAACGTTGGGTTCACAATCGTGGCTTTGGTCTTGTCCGGATTGGAAGCGTGGCTTGAATTCTAGATATTGAATCAGAAAGTAGTGAAACATTGGGTTCACATGGTACCACATGCATTGAGTCACATTTATTATATTTGAGTCACATTGTATGCTATGTGATTGTTGTTGTATCAATGTGATTTCTTTGTGTGATAATTGATATATGGTGTATGAATGCATGTTTCGAGAAGAGTGATGAATTGTGGAATGTATTCTTGTTGTGTTTTGAATTTCCCATTATTATGTTTTCTATAATAATTTGAAGTCCCACCCTTCTTTTTGAATGTTGCCCTTTGTTGGTAACGTGCAGGTTCGGGCGAGTAGTAGCTTGTCTGAGGATTTAGCCGAGGAGCTCCTGAGTTTGTTGTTTGATTAGGTAGTGAGTCATATGCTCTGATCATGTAACACTTGGGGGTTTATTTGACTTATGCTTATGTCTGGATATTGCTATCTTGTATGTATTGGATCGATACTTTGGATATGTTGTTAAAGGCTAAGTTCCCTAGATTTGAATTTGGTTTTATTATTGGAATAATTGAATATGTTACTTGAATTGGTATATGAATATAGTATGGTATATATTCATTGAAATTATGTGATAGCACTTCTTTTGCTTTCCGCAAGCGTTTATGCATACTGTATGGAAGCATGAGATTTACATCATTGTGTTATAATATGACCTTTGCATATTATGAATGTTTATATGTAGCGCCCTTTTTCCTTTATGCACGCTTACTCTGTGAATTGTATGTTATAATTTGGGGTTAGAAAACGGGTGTTACATCTAGCCTTGTACATATCATGGCATACACAAGGCTTCCCACCGCTGATGCATATGGTACTCGAGACATTTCCATCCTCTCCGCTTCATTGCTAGGATTCATACTTGAAGATAATTTATAATTGATAGGAAGTGGGGTAGATATTGGCTTACAGTCTTGCATGTTGAAGTGCCGCAAAACTTTTTGTAGATAATTTCTTTAAGAAATCCAAATCTTCCTATATTTTCTATCTCGGTGAATTTGCATCCCTAAAATCTTGTTTGCAGGTCCCAAGTCCTTCATAACAAACTCCCTAGCCAATTGTGCCTTCAATTCTTGGACTTGATCTTTGTTGGGGCGTACAACCAACATGTCATAAACATACAAAAACAAAATGATGAAAACATTTTCCTCAAACCTCTTGTTATATGTACAATGATACGAGATCATCCTGTTGTATCCAAGGCTAATACTGAAGGAATCAAATCTCTTGTACCAACACCTCGACGTCTGCTTTAAACCATACAGAGATTTGGTCAACCTGCAAACCAAGTTTTCTTTTCCTTTTTCTTCAAAACCTTCTGGTTGGAGCATATATTTCTTCTTCAAGTTCTCCGTGAAGAAAAGAAGTTTTTACATCTAACTGTTCGAGATGTAAATCATAAGCAACAATCATAGCTAAAACTACTCTGATAGTGGTAAGTCTAACCACCGGAGAGAATATTTCATTTTTAATCAATTCCTTCCTTTTGAGCATATCCTTTAAACACCAGTCTTGCACAATATCTTTCCACTTGATCATTACCATCACGCTTAATCTTATAGACCCATTTGTTGTCGATGGCTTTCCGACCCTATGGAAGTACAACAAGATCCCATGCCATATTTCTATGTAAGGCTTCCATTTCTTCCTGCATTGCTGCCATCCATAAAGAATCATTTGAGCAACTCATAGCCTCTTACAAGGTTGATGGTTCTCCATCTCCGGTTAGAAGAAAATATGTTGAGTACACAGGACATCCAACCATATGTTGAGTAGAATAATTAGCTGGATTTCCTTTCCATATCTCTATAAGAGTCTTTAAACCAATTGATGTTGATGGCGATCTATTTATCACATAACATGCAGTTTTCACGACTTCTGCCCAGAACAACTTAGCCAATCCTGCAGTTCACATCATAGCTCTAGTCCTTTCTTAGAGAGTTCTATTCATCCTCTCCGCCACACCGTTCTGCTGAGGCGTATGAGCAACTGTAAATTGTCTCATTATATCTTCTTCCTTGCAGAATGCTAAAAAATCACCGTCTGTACATTCTCCTCCATTGTTTGTCCTCAAGCACTTAATCTTCTTTCCAATTTCAAGCTCAATTAGTGTTTTGAAATGCTTGAATGTTGAAAACACATATGACTTCTTCTTGATAGGGTTTACCCATAATCTCCTAGAGTAATCATCAATGAATGATACAAAATATTTTGCTCCTCCCATGGACATTTGCGGTGACTCCCACACATCAGAATGAATTAAGTCAAGTATGTGTTTTCTCTTAGTAGTTTATCTATCAAACTTCAACCTATGTTGTTTACTTACTACACAATGCTCACATAATGGTAAACTTACTGATTTGAGCCCGGGTAAGAGATCATGTTCTACAAGAACTTTCAAGCCTTATTCTGACTTATGGCCTAGTCTGCGATGCCACATTGTCGTTGAGTTTTCTTGACTAGTTGATGCAAATGACATATCACCCTCTTGAAACGTCTCTCCCATAAGAATGTATAGATTTGCAGATAGCTTTTCTACCTTTAGCACTACTAGAGCACCTCTCACCACCATCAAGATCCCACCTTCAATATGGGTCTTGCACCCGAGGTTATCTAATTTTCCAATAGATAATAAATTATTCTTCAACCCTTTCACATGTCGTACCTCTTGAATTGTGCAAACTGTACCATCATACATTTTTTAATAGTACCGACACCAACAATTTCTAAGATGTAATCATTTCCCATGAACACTGATACTTTTGAGATAGGTTGATAAGTGTAAAATCAATCTCGTCGAGGAGTCATGTGCCATGTTGCTCCTGCTTGCACCCCTTGCTCATTTGGATTTTGTTACTTATTTGATTTCTTCTTGCCTTCCTCGCAACTAACGCGATAGACCAAGAAGATGCCGCCCCTATCGAAAAAATTGTTCCTTCGACAGCTGGGACTCAGGTTTGAATTTGGCTGACTTAATCTCTTTCTTTTATTTGGTATTGTACTTTTAACCAATGTTCAAACCTTATAGATTACCCCTGACAAGTCCCCTTTTGATGATGATACCATCTCGACTGCTCTCAAAACATCTGGCTCTTTAGTATGTACTCTTATATGCAATTCTCCCATTTCATTTATCATCTAAAATAATTGTTAACTCTTTATCTTTCTGCAGAGTCAACACCATTCAACGGACTTGCCCGCTCCTTCCAATCAATCTAAAAAATCCAAAAGAGACAAACATTCTGCGATTAAGGGGCCTGAGGTATTTCTTGTCGGCTCATTTTCCCTTTTGACAAGAATAACCACTCACAACTTCTTTTACTGTCTCTAGCCGTCTTCAGAAAAATCCCACAAATCCAAAGGCCATAAAAGCCACAATAGAAAACATGATTCTCCTACTAAGAGTAGTGAACTAAAAAAGAAAAGGCAAAACAAAACACTCGTGGCTAAAGAACCTGAAGCTATAGAGATTGATACGAGTATTATCAATTCTACTTCTCCTCCAACAGTTGAGACTTCGGAGCCGACTAAGACTGTTGATGCTGCTTTTGGTGCAGAGAATCCAGATACCCTTCCTCCTTTTTCGGAACAGGTAACCACCTATTTCACTTTTTTCCTCCTAAACTGTCATATTTTCCTTAAACACCTTCATTCATAATTAGATTGATACTTCTGGTCAACAACCTCAGAACGTAGTTGAATACTCTCTTGCATCAATGGACTCTTCTTCTCACCAACACAAACCTGCCGTCAACGCCAGTGAGTTCATTGATTTGACTGTTCAGACTACTGATAGTGATTTTGACTCAGTCACTAGTCCTGCCACGCATAAGGATTCTAGTTCGACTAGTTCTCACTATAGTCTTTCAGACTCCTTAAATTTGCAGGCTTTCCATGGCAAAGAAAAATGCTACCTCTACTGCAACCCACTCTTCTCAAGGTGTGCCTCATCAATCTAATTCGCCCTCATCCTCGAAGCTGTTGATGATAAAACCTTCTGCTCTGGAGGTGATAGCTAGGTTTCGCAACCTAGTAAGCTCACATGAAGCCTCTTATGACTCTGACCAATCTTAACTCCATAGCAAAAAACTAGGCCTGAGGCAACAAAAATCAAGGCTTTAATGGATAAGATTAGTACTTATGCGTTGGACCCAGATTTCCCTCATGTGCTTCTTTCTGAACCTGTCGTTGGGCCAGAAATTATGGATGCACTTACTCAACTCAAGGAGCTTAATATCTCTGACTATGCTCGATCCGTGATGACAATTTTTGAGCAAATTTTTGTTCCTATGCTTTGTAATATCGACAAAATTAGGGAGAATAAGCAGTTGGTTGAGACTAAAGAGACTTTCGTGAAGGAGAGTTGGGATGTGGTGATAAAGGCCAACATGGAAATTACCAAAATGCTGGCAACAATTGAGGAGAAGAAAACATAGTTGACTCCAAAGTAAAAAAGGGATGATGAAATACGCCTCTAGATTGCTGGTCTAAATAAAGAAAACGGAGTCAATTATTGAGGAAGAAGAAAAAATAATCGACTAGATTCTCAACCCGACCCAAGAAAAAATTAACCAAATTGCTAGAGATGCTCTAGTTGTAGGTGAGGGAATTTCTTCTGTTAAAATAGAGATTAAAGAACTCAAGGCTCGAGCCGAGAATTTTGAATCACAAGCAGTACGCTTCAACCTTGAGTTGCAATCGTTCCAAAACACTTTATGCCATTTCTAGACATTTTAGCAGTTTATGATTTTTTCTATGTAATTTTGGATAATGGCTTCCTGCCCATTTTTTAATACCGTTATTCTTTAGCATTATATATATATATATATATATATATATATATATATATATATTTTAATTTCATGTGCCTTTGTAGCTGGTGTCAAACGTAGTTTTCTCCAGCTTAATTTATTCGACACCCATTTATTCTGTCGAAATTTTGACCTCTTAAAGAATAGGCCTATATTTCTTCAAGTACTTCCCATTTACCTTCAAGACTCGTCTATCTGGTGCCAACTCTTCGACTTCATAGGCATTGTTGGAAAAAACCTAAAGAACCTTAAAAGGCCCTTCCCAATTTGGGGACCATTTTCTCAACTTCCTATCGTTCCTGTCCAAAGGCAAGATGACTTTCTGAACTATTTCGTCGACAACAAACATCTTCTCCTTTACCTTTTTGTTGTAAGCTCTGGCGACTCTTTCTTTCTATATTTGTAGCGAATCTAGGGCTAACATTCTTTCTTCCTCTAAGTCGACTAACTCATCTGCCATCATACCCTTGTAACTTTCAGATGGTATTTTATGTTGCCTTTGGACTCTAAATGAATGGACTTGAATATCCACTGATAACACTGCATCATACCCATAAGTGAGTCAAAATAGGGTCGTCCCAGTCGCCTCTTTAGGTGAAGTCCTACATGCCCACAAAGCTTGATCTAGCGTCTTATGCCAATTCCTTGGTTTCTTGCCTGCATGCTTGTTAATTAGGCTAATTATCACCTTATTGGCTGCTTCAACTTGGCCATTTTCCTGAGCATAATAGGGGGTAGAAGTCAACAACTTAATTCCAACTTCCTTTGCAAAAAATTGCAGCTTTCGACCAGTGAAAAGTGATCCTTGGTCGCTTGTAATTGTTTCTCGAAGCCCAAATCTGCACACGATGTGACTTTGAATAAAATCTATAACAGCCTCTTAGTCTATATTTACTAGCGCTACTGCTTCAACCCATTTCGTAAAATAGTCGATACCGACTAAAATATGTCTTTGTTGTTTTGGTGAAGCTGGTTTTATTTCTCCAATCACATCCAACGCCCATCCTCGAAAAGGCCAAGGCTTTACAATGGTATGAAACTCACCTACCGGCACATGTTGTATGCCCCCATGCAATTTGCATTCTTGACAACTTTTAGCAAACTCAATGCAATCTTTCAACATAGAAGGCCAAAAGGCTCCTGAACACACTAGCAACCACTTCATTTTATGTCCAGCCTGATGCGCACCACACGCTCCACTGTGCACATTCGACACAGCTACATATGCCTCACTTTCTCCAAGGCATTTAAGCAAGACTCCTTCAGTTGTATTTTTGAATAATTCATTCTCCATTAGAACATAACTAAGAGCCCGTTCTTGATCTTACAGTCTGTCGACCCTATAGGATCTCGCAAGAAATTGATTATTGGCGTACTCCAATCATCCTCTATTAACTCGTCGATGGTCAGAATTTTCAAAATTTTCATTATCTACTGCTCCTAACTTTATGATTGTTTCTTCAATCTGGTCTTTTAAAACTTTGTACCCTAAAGCCTCTTGTGCTAAGTCATTACCTTTCTGATTCTCTTTTTGAGGGACATGTCGAATGTTTACTTGTTCAAATTTCTTGAGCAATCTGATGGTGATCACAAAGTACATGATTAAATTCTCTTTAACACATATGTATTCCTTTAATACTTGCTTAATCACAAGTTCGTAATCTCCCATAATTTCGACATTCCTTGCCCCCAATTCCAGAAGTAGTTCAAGTCTTAATTATCAGAGACTCATATTCTGCTTCATTGTTTGTACATACTCCGTCGATCCTATATTTGAATTCTGCTGGAATTCCGGCTGGAGAAATTATGACTCCTCTTATACTAGTTCCATTTTTATGGCTAGAACCATCAAATATAGTTTCCATGGTACTACATCTAAATAGTTTCGGGCCATTTCAACCATTGAATGGTCGACAAGGAAATCATCCATCACTTGTCCTTTCATTGCTTTCAATGGCACATAAGTCAGAGAATACTCAGTTAATGCTAGAGCCCATTTACCAATTCGACTATACAAAATTGGTTTGGACAACATGTGTTTAATAATATCAAAATGAGAAGACACATACACATCAACTGGTTTAATATATTGCTTCAATTTAATACAAGAGAAATACAAGCATAAGCATAGTTTTTCTATATCACTATACCTAGTTTCAGGATCATTAAGCATTCGACTAAGATAATACACAAGTTTTTCGACACTTTTCTCATCCACTTGGACTAACATACTACCTATAGTCGATTCTGACGCTGAAATATACAACCTCATGGGCCTATTCCTAACAGGTGGGGCTAGTATTGGAGGCTTCATCAAGTATTCCTTGATTTTGTTGAAAGCCTCTTGATGTTCTTCCTGCCAGACAAAATCTTCATTCTTCAGTCGAAGGAGTGGTGAAAAAACTTTCGTCTTAACACTTAAGTTGGATATAAACCTTCTAAGGAAATTTATTTTGCCCAACAATGACTGAAGTTCTTTTTTAGTCGACGAAGGCTTTACGTCCATAATGGCTTTAGTTTTTCTCTGATTCACTTCAATACCCTTTTTATGCACCACAAAGCCAAGGAAATCACCTTCCTGTACACAAAAAGCACATTTTAATGGATTCATTTTAAATCCATATTTTATCATTCTTACAAAAGCCTTCCGAAGATGGTCAATATGAGTATGTCGACTATTCGACTTTATCACAACATCATCAATGTAGATTTGCACGAAATCTTCAATAAAATCATGAAACATGGAATTCGTTACCCTTTGATATGATGCTCCGGCACTTTTTTGGCCGAATGGCATGATAATCCATTCATACGTGGCTAAGGCTCCTGGACATCGAAACACCATTTTCGGCTGTCATACCCCAAAATTTGCCCACACTTTTCAAAAATTCAAAACTATTTCAAAAATTGGATTTTATAAAATCTCGGGTTCATTTACATTGACATCCTGAATTTTATAAATATTTGATTTAAAGTCTATTTTAAAATATAGTAGTTTATTCTTAAATTGCTTATATTTAATAAATAGAAAATGTTGGCCGATGCTTCATACGCTTTCAATTGGCTTTTTATTTCAAATAAATAACATAGCTCAGTTGGTTATGAAGTAAGGCTTGCAAACAAAAGGTCACGGGTTCAATGTCCGCTTGATGCATTTCCATGTTTTTAAACTATTTTTTGATCCTTTTTGCACCTGGACGCATCTGGACACATTTTGACCTAGTTCTCATTCTATAAATAGGGCACTCTCCACCCTCTCTTTTCATCAACAGTTATCTAACAATTTTCCAACCCTAAACAACAATTTTCATTCTTCTTCCACAATTTTACAAATCCCTTTTATTCAAAAGCTTTTCCAAAACCTTTATTTATTTATTATTTTGGCCGATGATTCTCAATATGAGGCCTCCCTTTTATTTTCTATTTTCTTTTGTTCTAATTTCAATTCGTTCGATACCAGATGATGATGATTCTGATGGTTTTTATTTTTTTAATCAATCATTTTTCTTTTACATTAAAATTACAATTTATTTATTTGTTGGTTATATTAAAAGTGCATATTACATCTTTGTAAATATTCTTACATTCCGTACTGTTTCTAACCTAATATAATTCAATTATTATTTTTAACCATCTAATTATCCCATTAGTTAAAACTTGTAAATAGTTTTTTTCTATCTCTAAGTTTCAACACTAGTTCCTGGTCCAAAACTATCATCATGTTTCTTTACAAACCAAAATTTCCATTGCAACAACATCGGAGGAAATCGATATATTGCTCTGTGTTTGTTCAATGTCAGATCAAAAGAAAACAATAGTTGGATTTCAGAAAAGGAAGGAGATGATTTATAATCATCGTTGCCACTGCTAAACTGTAAAGTTCTCTTCACGTTGTCTTTCGGTTCTGCTTGCAGGTCCTGATGGTAAAAGAAGGGAGATAAGTTGAAACGCGAAGCATCTTCAGTCGGCCTTCAGCATCATCCGTAATAACTCACGGTGATGTATTCAAAACAACACCAGACTCGACAGATTCCTATGATATTTCATTAGTTTGTTTTGCAGGGAATTACAAAAGAAATTGGAAGAAGAATAAATCTGCAAGTTTCAAATGTCATCTAGATTATCATCTTCAGTTTCCAATCTGCACAACAATATCAGAACGCGACAAGCAACAACACAAAGACGCACCCGAAACAAACTCAAGATCTTTGACGCACTTCATACACGACGAATACCGATTCCCTCATGCTTTCAAATCACAAGGAAGCCAACAATGTTGCACCTTCAACGCATCCTTCGAACGAAGTCGCAGCAACGCCGCAACAACGACTTCATCGTTGAGAACACAATCTTCAGCAACGACAACCAACGAACCTGCAAGCTCGGCATCATCACCTCATTCAACTCAACATTCGGGCCTTCACTCCACAACATCGGCAAGCTTCATCGATATAACGAAGTGCACGATGGCAATCCATCACGCGAAACTCATCATCAACTAAATTCCAATTTGCTCAACACTGTAACAAAATTACAAAATATAACTCATACAATTATTTTGATTCTTTTGCAGATAAGGAGGAGATTACGAAATCAAAAGAAGTTCAAAACGTGTCTTCGTCTTTGCCGACACTCTCACAGAGCATCTCCGAGCATCTCCGATCCGCAACTTTTTGCGACAACCACCAGCTTGCCGCTATGTACGACCACCGCCAGAGAACGGGGTACTCACACGGCCACCCTCAGATCCATTCACGCAAAACCACGCTTAAATCTTTCCATTGCATCATCATATCTCCAAAATCCGGTGAGTTTCATGCTTGTGAGTTCTATTGATTGTTGAGTTTTAGGTTCTGTTTGGTTCAAATGAGGGAAGGGAAGGGAAGGGGAGGGGAGGGGAGGGATTTTTTATAATTATATATTTGTTTGGTTCAAACGAGGAGAGGGGAGGGGAGGGGAGGGAAGTGATTTCGTTTGAAAATATGTTTGGTTCACGAGGGGAGGAGAGGGATTTTAATAATAATTTACAATTTTATCCTTGTAATTTTATATAAGTGATATGATATTCAATTGTAAAAATTTCATAAATATTTTCTTGGAAATAATATTTGTATAACTGAGTGACTAAAAAATCATAACTTATAGCATAATATTAAAAAAATTGAGTACACTTGATTCGTATTATAACTCTCGACACAAAATAAATTATGCGTTGATAACAAATTTTGAATACATAAAATAAATTATAATAAAACACAAAAAAATATAGTAGTTATAATTTTTATTAAATAAAAAATAAAAAATAATTTGAAGGTGAAGAATAATTATAATAAGTTGATGGAAGGCTTGGAAGCAATAGATAAAAAATCACAAAAAGAAAAGTAGAAACACAAAAGAAAATAATATTTTTATAATAATAAAATAAAATTGAGGATATTTTGGTAAATATATTAATTTAATTAATATTAAAACTCAGATCCCCTCCCCTCCCCTCTGAATCCCCCCGAATCGGAGGAACGCAAAAACAGTCACTTGGAGGGATTTTGCTCCCTCCCTTCCCCTCCTCTCCCCTCCTAAAAATTGAACCAAACACATTTCATTTTAAATATTCCCTCCCCTCCCCTCCCCTCCCCTCGCTCTACCTCGAACCAAACACACCCTTATTGTTGAATATTTTTTTGTGGCTAAGTATTTTGGTAATAGCTTAACAATGGAGAACAAAAGAAGAAGAGGGATTGTCGAGTTTTGTTGTTGTACAGAGAGTGAGAGGAAACCGATCAACAAGGGGAGGCGGACTCCTCTATGGATTGTAGGGTTCTGTGACCTTGAATTCTTATTTGGGCTCAAGGGTTAAAGCCCATTCTGATTTCTTCTTTAACACCCCGTAGCAGACTTGTTAATGTTAAAACTTGGGCCTTCACCTTTATACATGGCCCAGCGTTTTTTCTCTTAATTTGCACCATTATTTCATTTTGTTTTGTGCTGATTTCTTCATTTTTAATTGTTAAAAATTCAGTAATAAAAAGTTTTAAAAAAACATTTTTATTTAGTTTATTTTTCTTCTCAAATACCAAAAATATTTTCTTTCATGAATTAATTATAGTTTCTTTTGTTTAAATTACAATTAATAATTGTTCATATTTTTACCGTTTTTCTCATACATTATTTTGTATTCTATTACTAACGTTTTCTTTTGATTGCGAGGTACCACACTTGATATTCTGGGCTATCACGAACGTTTGCTAACTTTGTTGATTTGAACCTTTACTATTTTATGCTTATTTTTTCTAAATAATGTAACTGTTTATGGTTTGTAATCGCTTAACTAGGTTTTTACTTTCCACGCCTCCTATTATGTAACTCTCCCAAAGCCATGTAATAGGGTAGGAATTTACATTCCGCACTTTAATTTTCTGTACATATTTAACTGCTAGCTTAATAGGACTGTATGGAAAGATAACAATTGAACGTTAGCTCACTAACTCAAGATAAATATTTAAATTCACACACTCTTGTTCACACACTCACCTCTAGGGTACGCCCCTCTCGGTTGCCTTACAAAATAAATGGTCGTGTCCCTCGAATATAGAGGTACCATTAGCAAAAGTCCCTACGATTTAAATAATCAAAGATCATGGTCCCTCGATGACCCTCGAACTGTTGCCTACGAAAACATGATCTAGTCCCTCGAACTGTTGCCTACGAAAAGATGATTGTCCCTTTGAATTTGCTAAAAGTACCTCTATCATGTTGCCTTCAAACAACCTACGATGACCCTTCGATGTCCCGAATACGTCCAATAGATAGGACTACCTACCCACAAATGGTATGGTTAGTCTTATCCTTTAAACGAAAGTAGAAAGTATAGGAAAGACCAAACATAGGGTAAGTAGCTTTTAGTTTGCTTGCTCAACATAAAAATGCTTTTCACACCCCGTTTTTTAACATTGTCTCTTTAGACATTTCCAAAATCAAATTATTTCTCAAAAACACACACACTTGCTTTTTCAAGCTTTTCAAACAAAACAAAACGAGCTAAGCAAACTAAGAGCTCATAGATAACTACGGATGAAAAGGGTGCTAACACCTTCCCTTTTCATAACTTACCCCCCAAACTCTTTTTCTCAAAAGGTCTTTCCTGTACTTTTATACCTTTCTTAATTGGACAAAATAAAAGTCGGTGGCGACTCTTGCTCACCGCAACATTTTGCTTGCGAAAATAAAAAGTCAGTTCTCCCACCGAGTTACAGAACTGGCGACTCTGCTGGGGATAAATAAAAAGAGGGGTTACCTTAGAGATTAGATCATATAATATGCTTGTTTTGTTTGCTTTACTTTTCAAGGTTGCTTGGGTTTTGAATGGAAGATGAATCCTATACCCGGATTCGAGTGCACCTTAAGATAGGAAGTGGCATAGTCATGGCGACCTCCTTCATGTATGTGGAGGATTGGTCAATATGAGAGTTCACGCTTAAGTTAGGCCTCTATGGGTGTTTGCATGCTTCTCTTGTATGAGGGAGGTTCGTGTGGATATCTGTGGGTGAGTCGGAGCTTAAGGACCTTTAGTTACCTTTAACCCATCTTGGCCTTTAGGAACGTAGTGGGGGGACTACTCTTGATGTATGTTGAGAGAATAGTCGCTACCCGATATTACAAATCAGATAGGTTCTTTTTCAAAGTATCATTGCATGGTATGTATGTATCATGTTCGAGGGTGCTTTAGAAGGACTGACCATTCGGAGTAACTTTGTAGAACCTGTTGCTGATTTCATCCTTATCTTTAGAAGTACCTATTGGGGAAGGGTAGTTACCTGGTACAACTTCATGCAAGCCTTTAAACCTAAGGACACTTGTGTGACTTGCTTGTGTGTGTTATCTAACCACTTGATTTCCTTGCAGGTTCTGTTTGTAGGACGTACTTGTCCATACTACCTTATGCTTTTACATAACCTGTTGACTAACCTTTTTCAAGGATCTTAGGGATTTAAGGCGCATAGTTTCAGGTACTATTATGGAAGGACTATCAAGAGCCTAAATTTCTATCAAGGAGCAAGAGGATTTATTTTCCTTTGGCCAGATAATGTTCAAACTCAAGAGTACAATAAGCCTCCATCAAAGGGCAAGAGGATTTATTTTCCTCTAGCTAGATGCCTTCAAACTCAAAGGTACAATTCCTATCAAGGGGCAAGAGGATTTATTTTCCTTTAGCCATATGCCTTTAAACTCAAAAGTACCGTACCCCGAATCACAGGCTATGACCCACTGGATATGGTGAGCTTGATTCTTACAGAAGGACGGTCGAAGAAGAAAGTCAAATGTCTTCAAATGAAGCTGCAACCAAAGTTTACAAAGGACAAGCTTCTCACTTTCTTACTACTTTATTCGTACTATCCCTGAAGCTGTACACTTACAACTCTGTGTGGCTTCGTCGGAATCCTCTCCCTAGAAGTAATCTGCAGTTTCAGATACAAACGACTGGTTTGTTTTCCACACTATGGCACCTAGCCATTCGATTGATGATTGTCAGCCATTTAGAGAAAAGGTTCAAGACGTGGTTGCCGTAAAGGTTGTCACATTTACACTTGTATGTCAGATTTGAAGTTCTTCTTCGACTCAATGGATCTTCTGAAGCAATAAGTCCATACGGAGAAAATCTCCTCAACTTTGACAATTTCTATATCATCATGCGTGTTCATGCATAGTCTTTCTTGTTTTGATTCAATACTGTTTATATGCAATACTTGTTTGTTTTTAAACTATAAAAATAATGCATTGTATATGTTTGTCTTGAAAAAATTCATTCGCTCTCACTCTAATATGTTTTTCTTTGCTTGTGATACCAAACTCTCAGTGATAAAGCATGATGACTCTGAAGGGAGAATGACGAACATATAATACCAATAATCTCAAATGGTGTGCTTTCGAGTAAAACCCTGTTGATGATGTACATGCATTGTTTCAAATCCCCAAACACTGGAGATATAAGGAAGTTAATCCCTTGTCAACCCCTTTGAGCCTTGAAGTAGGAGTTTCTTTTCTATACGAAAAAACCCTCACATTTAACCTAGGGGCAGGGTAGTGTTCAGTTAATCTGATCGAGCATTTAAAATTCACCAGGAGTGCACATCTAAGGATACAACAATGGTTATCCTTCAAAAGGTTGAGGACAGTAAAAAACAAAATGGTTATCCCTCGCAATAGAAGGTCAAAATATGACGATACAACAACGGTTATCCCTCGTCGACCAAGAAATGAGGTAGTCACAATCTTTACAACGAATCGAAGACGTCCCAGGATCATACGACTTGTTTAAAAAAAAAAGAATGAATCGGAAAAAAAAAGAGAAAAATAATCCTGCTAAGTCAACAACTTGAAAACAATGACTTAAGCAAGAATTAGGGCATCCCGCTGGACATCAAAATCATAATTCAAAAGAATTTGTCCAGGCAAAAGGTAGGGAAACAAAAAGATCCTCAACAAAAAGATCCTCAACAAAAAGGAAAAGTCGCGTGACTATAAATTCAAGATCATGTGATCAGACACCAAGAATAAAAGGTAAATGACTGCCATGTCCAAACACCTCATCGATTCCTCAATCGTCTCAAACTTCTTTTGAAGGATGAATGCTCGCATCGAGTTGACTGAACTTAGGTTGGAGAACATCACGAAGGGGGTGGGCACCAATAAAATGTTGAGCCTATACATCTTTTTTTTCTAAAACTGTGAACCTGCCCACGTTACAACCCTCAAAAGTCCTAATTGAAGCAGGGTTAATTCAAAAGCATATTGTAACGAGAATACGGTAAACTGACTCCTAGGAGTTTTGCTAAAACACTTGAGTTGTTATCACACTACCTTTCACGAAAAAAACGATGTTTTGACATCCTTTCAAAAGTTTTTTAAAACTTCAAGACAAACATGAACTTTGCATTAGAAGTATATTTCTCATACTAAACATTCTTCGCATATGAACAAGTATTTGACACCAGGAAAGCTTCCATCATGAGCTGCTGATGAAAAGTTTAATTCTTTCAAGGGACAAGTTATCTTCAGAACTCCGTTGAGATCGAGCAAGAATATCTTAAATTCTGATCACCCTCAGGGGGCACAAAAGCTGTCGAAATACTCTGTTGAGAAAGCATTCACATATCCAGGGGCAATCAGGTCAAGACTCAAAAACTCCCTCAGAAGTGTTGATCAATCAGGGGCATTGTTCCTAAACTCATGATACTGGGGCAAGTTGCTTATAACAGCACAAATCTCAGGAAGCCCTCCCAACAGGCATGCTTCAGAAGTGCTCCGAAGGTTTGAAATATTTCTTACGCTTGACTCAGCTGGCTAAAGGCCAATATACACAAGGGGCATGACATGGTATTATCCCATTCATCTGGGGCAGTCAAATCGCGATTCGCAGAATCTCTCAAATGCGTTGAACAACCAGAGAAGCAAGTCTATCACTTGGGGCATTTTGCATTAGTCACAAATCTCAGCAAGAGCTGTTTAGCTACTAGTATCAGAGGGTGTCAGTATCTGTCTCTCCTTCGAAGTTCTAATTCCAGTAATATCAAGCATCAGGCGTACCAGGTTACTGAATCCAGGGGAAAAAAAACTCCCACAGGCGAAGGACCAAATATGGTTAAACATTGTTTTCCAACAGCAAGTACTCAAAGACATGGGGCAATGAAAAGTTGAAATCTCTGGGCATCTTCCCCACATAGTTGTTTTCACAAAATATCCCCATAGAGTATTCCTCAAGAAGTAATCTTCCAATAATCTCTTCCCAACAGAGACCTGGTTCCCCAACGGAGTGTACGTCTCTAACACTGCAAGTTCCTCTATACAATCCTCTTCTCTAGCAAGGTTTATTCAAACTCACTATCTCCAGTAAGGTTGGCACTCGCAGCTGAAATTTGGCCAGATAGTACATCAAAAGGTTATCCATCTCTCTTATCCCTAGTCAGGGCACATCAAGATCAGATCCTTCAAGTTACGTTCATCCCCAAGCGGTAATAAAAATCCCCAGCTAGGTCATTCTAAGATTAGGATGAAGAAATATTGTCATCATCTCCGAGCAACAAGCAGGGATTTATTTTCCCAACCAGAAATTGCTATACAGAGTTACCAATACGTTTCAACCACATAGTGGTGTCCATACATCATAGTCCATTCGTACATTGTCCATAATGTATCATGGCACATACATACATAATGTACAAAATTCTCATTTATTTTGAGAACTTCATTGCACCATGCATTACATGCATCATGACATTGCATAAAATTAATTTTTCCTTTTCAGGTCACTTCACAGTCAAAAGAACATTATCATCCAAGTAAAGTGCAAAGACGATCGTATCAACGACTTGATTTTGACACTCATTCAAGACGCAAATACAATTCTAATGCTTCATTCCGGGTATTTCTTCAACGATAAGTCAAAAACAATCAAAGAACTTCTCATCCTTTCTAGGAGCCTTTCTAGGTAGTCTTTTCTAAGATGTTTCTTATCCTTTCTAGGAACCTTTCTAGGAAGTCTTGTTTAAGACATATAATATCCTTTCTAGGAGCCTTTCTAGTAGTCTTGTTTAAGACGTTTCATATCCTTTCTAGGAGCCTTTCTAGGTAGTCTTGTTCAAGACGTATCATATCCTTTCTAGGAGCCTTTCTAGGTAAGTCTTGTTTAAGACATATCATACATTTCTAGTTTAGTCTTGTTTAAGACGTATCATAGTCTTTCTCGGTAGTCTTCTCTAAGACATATCTCCACCTTTTTAGGTAATCTTCTTTAACATATTTATACAATATTTTCTAAGACATATCTTCCCTTTCAAAGAGCTTCTCAGTTAATCCTCTACAAGACACTTCTTCCCGAGCATTGTTTAAAGCCTAATCTCCTTTACATCAGTCAATGATCTATCCTATTCAGGAACCTCTCCAGGTAGTTTTCTATAAGACATTACTTCATTTTGATGAATCTCTCCTTCAGATACAATCAATGCATATTGGTCCAGTCTGAAGAGCATCTGCTTTAGACAAGCATCTTGGTAAAACATCTGGATGGCATCTTTAAGCCCATTCGTATACCGACAATGGAGTCACGATAATATTCAGATCTAATTCTGCCACCTCGGACGGTGCTGACACGATCGACCTTCAAAGATCTAAATCTATCACTACGAACGGTGTAGACACGATCATCCTTCAGATCTAATTCTTCCACCTCGGACGGTGCAGACACGATCAACCTCAAAGATCTAATTCGGCCACCTCAGACGGTGCTGACACGATCAACCTTCAAAGATCTAATTCTATCACCACGAACGGTGTAGACACGATCATCCTTCAGATCTAATTCTGCCACCTCGGACGGTGCTGACACGATCGACCTTCAAAGATCTAATTCTATCACCTCAGACGGTGTGGACACGATCAAAGAAAGAGACAAATACAATCCATATGAAGATTCATTATGACACTCATCAATACACTGGATCCAGTCTAACGTACGACTCATCCTAAGTACATCCTTTCAGATATAGCCTAACGTACGACTTTTCTGGAAACCATATGACATTTCACCAGATACAGTCTAGCGTACAATTCATTCTGATCCCTACCTTATCTCCAAAATGGATGGCATCTTTAAGCACATCTCAGACAAACAACTGGATGGCGTCTTTAAGCCCATCTCCAACATTATTCCCGGCACCTGCAAGCGCAAATTTCTGGGTATTCTAGTGTTCAATCCTCTTCCACCTTCATGTTCCGACAGACACACAGGCCAATCTACATCCTCAAGTTTAAGAAGACTGAACAGGGGGTTCTGTAACTCGGTGGGAGAACTGACTTTTTATTTTCGCAAGCAAAATGTTGCGGTGAGCAAGAGTCGCCACCGACTTTTATTTTGTCCAATTAGGAAAGGTATAAAAGTATAGGAAAGACCTTTTGAGAAAAAGAGTTTGGGGGGTTAGTTATGAAAAGGGAAGGTGTTAGCACCCTTTTCATCTGTAGTTATCTACGAGCTCTTAGTTTGCTTAGCTCGTTTTGTTTTGTTTGAAAAGCTTGAAAAAGCACGTGTGTGTGTTTTTGAGAAATACTTTGATTTTGGAAATGTCTGAAGAGACAATGTTAAAAAACGGGGTGTGAAAAGCATTTTTATGTTAAGCAAGCAAACTAAAAGCTACTTACCCTATGTTTGGTCTTTCCTATACTTTCTACTTTTGTTTAAAGGATAAGACTAACCATACCATTTGTGGGCAGGTAGTCCTATCTATTGGACGTATTCGGGACATCGAAGGGTCATCGTAGGTCGTTTGAAGGCAACATGATAGAGGTACTTTTAGCAAATTCAAAGGGACAATCATCTTTTCGTAGGCAACAGTTCGAGGGACTAGATCATGTATTCGTAGGAAACAGTTCGAGGGTCATCGAGGGACCATGATCTTTGATTATTTAAATCGTAGGGACTTTTGCTAATGGTACCTCTATATTCGAGGGACACGACCATTTAATTTGTAAGGCAACCGAGAGGGGTGTACCCTAGAGGTGAGTGTGTGAACAAGAGTGTGTGAATTTAAATATTTATCTTGAGTTAGTGAGCTAACGTTCAATTGTTATCTTTCCATACAGTCCTATTAAGCTAGCAGTTAAATATGTACAGAAAATTAAAGTGCGGAATGTAAAGTCCTACGCTATTACATGGCTTTGGGAGAGTTACATAATAGGAGGCGCGGAAAGTAAAAACCTAGTTAAGCGATTACAAATCATAAACAGTTACATTATTTAGAAAAAATAAGCATAAAATAGTAAAGGTTCAAATCAACAAAGTTAGCAAACGTTCGTGATAGCCCAGAATATCAAGTGTGGTACCTCGCAATCAAAAGAAAATGTTAGTAATAGAATACAAAATAATGTATGAGAAAAACGGTAGAAATATGAACAATTATTAATTGTAATTTAAACAAAAGAAACTATAATTAATTCATGAAAGAAAATATTTTTGGTATTTGAGAAGAGAAAATAAACTAAATAAAAATGTTTTTTTTAACTTTTTATTACTGAATTTTTAACAATTAAAAATGAAGAAATCAGCACAAAACAAAATGAAATAATGGTGCAAATTAAGAGAAAAAATGTTGGGCCATGTATAAAGGTGAAGGCCCAAGTTTTAACATTAATAAGTCTGCTAGGGGGTGTTAAAGAAGAAATCAGAATGGGCTTTAACCCTTGAGCCCAAATAAGAATTCAAGATCACAGAACCCTACAATCCATAGAGGAGTCCGCCTCCCCTTGTTGATCGGTTTCCTCTCACTCTCTGTACAACAACAAAACTCGATAATCCCTCTTCTTCTTTTGTTCTCCATTGTTAAGCTATTACCAAAATACTTAGCCACAAAAAAATATTCAACAATAAAACTCAACAATCAATAGAAATCACAAGCATGAAACTCACCGGATTTTGGAGATATGATGATGCGATGGAACGATTTAAGTGTGGTTCTGCGCGAATGGATCTGAGGGTGGCCGTGTGAGTACCTCCGTTCTCCGGCGGTGGTCGTACATAGCGGCAAGCTGGTGGTTGTTGCGAAAAGTTGCGGATCGGAGATGCTCGGAGATGCTCTGTGAGAGTGTCGGCAAAGACGAAGACACGTTTCGAACTTGTTTTGATTTCGTAATCTCCTCCTTATCTGCAAAAGAATCAAAATAATTGTATGAGTTATATTTTGTAATTTTGTTACAGTGTTGAGCAAATTGGAATTTAGTTGATGATGAGTTTCGCGTGATGGATTGCCGTCGTGCACTTCGTTATATCGATGAAGCTTGCCGATGTTGTGGAGTGAAGGCCCGAATGTTGAGTTGAATGAGGTGATGATGCCGAGCTTGCAGGTTCGTTTGTTGTCGTTGCTGAAGATTGTGTTCTCAACGATGAAGTCGTTGTTGCGGCGTTGCTGCGACTTCGTTCGAAGGATGCGTTGAAGGTGCAACATTGTTGGCTTCCTTGTGATTTGAAAGCATGAGGGAATCGGTATTCGTCGTGTATGAAGTGCGTCAAAGATCTTGAGTTTGTTTCGGGTGCGTCTTTGTGTTGTTGCTTGTCGCGTTCTGATATTGTTGTGCAGATTGGAAACTTGCAGATTTATTCTTCTTCTAATTTCTTTTGTAATTCCCTGCAAAACAAACTAATGAAATATCATAGGAATCTGTCGAGTCTGGTGTTGTTTTGAATACATCACCGTGAGTTATTGCGGATGATGCTTCGCGTTTCAACTTATCTCCCTTCTTTTACCATCAGGACCTGCAAGCAGAACCGAAAGACAACGTGAGCTAAACTCTACAGTTTAGCAGCGGCAACGATGATTATAAATCATCTCCTTCCTTTTCTGAAATCCAACTATTATTTTCTTTTGATCTGGCATTGAACAAACACAGAGCAATATATCGATTTCCTCCGTTGTTGTTGCAATGGAAATTTTGGTTTGTAAAGAAACATGATGATTGTTTTGGACCAGGAACTAGTGTTGAAACTTAGAGAGAAAAAAAAACTATTTACAAGTTTTAACTAATGAGATAATTAGATGGTTAAAAATAATAATTGAATTGTATTAGATTAGAAACATTACGGAATGTAAGAATATTTACAAAGATGTAATATGCACTTTTAATATAACCAACAAATAAATAAATCGTAATTTTAATGTAAAAGAAAAATTATTGATTAAAAAAAATAAAAACCATCAGAATCATCATCATTTGGTATCGAACGAATTGAAATTAGAACAAAAGAAAATAGAAAATAAAAGGGAGGCTTCATATTGAGAATCATCGGCCAAAAAAATAAATAAATAAAGGTTTTGGAAAAGCTTTTGAATAAAAGGGATTTGTAAAATTGTGGAAGAAGAATGAAAATTGTTGTTTAGGGTTGGAAAATTGTTAGATGACTGTTGATAAAAAAAGAGGGTGGAGAGTGCCCTATTTATAGAATGAGAACTAGGTCAAAATAATCCTAAAAATGAAAGATCCAACCCAGAGGCCCATGGACCTTCCTTGATGACCAAGATTAAGAACCTAGACGTACTTGTGTCCAGATGCGTCCAGGTAAAAATAGTTTAAAAACATGGAAATGCATCAAGCGGACATTGAACCCATGACCTTTTGTTTGCAAGCCTTACTTCCTAAGTAACTGAGCTATGTTATTTATTTGAAATAAAAAGCCAATTGAAAGCGTATGAAGCATCGGTCAGCATTTTTCTATTTATTAAAATATAAGCAATTTAAGAATAAACTACTATATTTTAAAATAGACTTTAAATTAAATATTTATAAAATTCAGGATGTCAATGTAAATGAACCCGAGATTTTAAAATCCAATTTTTTAAATAGTTTTGAATTTTTGAAAAGTGTGGGCAAATTTTGGGGTATGACATCGGCACATCCTCGTTTGCAATAAAAATTTGGTTATATCCAGAATAACCATCAAGCATACTTAAATATTCAAAATCAGCAGCAGAGTCGACCAACATTTCCACTACAAGCATTGCCTACTCATCTTTAGGAGTGGCAGCATTTAAATCTCTAAAATCAATGCATACCCGTAAAGTTCCATTTTTCTTGAGTACTGGCACTATATTAGCTAACCAGTCGACACACCTTGCAATTCTTATGAACTTGCTTTTGAGGAGCCTTTCTATATTCGCTTTGATCTTTGACATTATAGTTGGTTCAAAATGCCTAGGCGTTTGCTTCATTGGCTTTTTCCCATCTTTTATTGGCAGTCTCAACTCCACCAAATCCCTGCTTAAACTAGGCATTTCATTATAGTCCCAAGAAAAACAATCTTTAAATTCTTTAAGTAAAGATATTACCTCAGACTTCAACATTTTGTCGATGTTGGCGCTAATATACGTTGGTCTGTTATCGCCATTTTCACCAGGATTGACTTCTTCTAAAGGATCTTGTGGCTGCATTTTTTCTTTCTCCCTTGGATCCTTCTCTAAACCTAGAGGTTCTTCGTCATAAATGCAATCCATACGCTTCCTGTCGACACATCCTTCAGCCATTATTGGTTTATTTGGTGGTTTTGGCTCAATAGCCAAAATATCCCTTTTTCCTAAGATCTGGACTTTGCTGGCTTCGACAGCTGATCGGAAAAAATAGCAAGTGTACTATTTTCACAATGTAGCAATAAAAGGTAAACTCCAAGTATCGATCTCGAGGACTGCGTTGAAATATAGTTATTATAATTATTCAATTAAATAAGAGGGCATGGGGGGTTTTGATTGAATTATAATTTCTAAGGGTAAATTAAAATAAAATAGAAAGTAACTTGATGCTTTTTCACTAATATGAGTATATGCCAAGGCAAGGTGTATGATTTGCTCTGTAACAACCCTGAATCCTGAATTGAGATCTCTTCAACAAGTTCATTATATTCAATTACTAAATCTTTAGAGTGTTTTCTCATAAATCCTTATTGAGAAAACCTTTGGTTTTTCATCTATAAAACCTAAGTCCTTAGAGAAATAAGATAAAACCAAGCTTTTTATTATCAAGAGTTTCTTAGTGACCATAGGGTATCCCTAGTCCTAGGTGATATCTAATATGGTTCAATCGTATACAAACCTTAACAATTGCGGTCCGCAAAATTATTAACCACATAACAATCTTTATTGGTCCGATAAAGAAAGCATTAAAAACAGTATACAATTGAATTGAATAACATGAACATGGAATTGATCTGAAAATTCTAGTAACACACGCTCGATGTCAAACTGGATGTTATGACATCCAGAATTACGCAGCACAGACAATAATAATAAACAGCATAAAACAGTAAAGAACACACAAAATTGTTTACCCAGTTCGGTTCAAACAACCTACTCTGGGGACTACCAAGCCAGGGATGAAGTCCACTATTAGCAGTATCAATTCAGAGCTAAACTCCCAGTTTACAACTCCTCACTTAATCACTACCCAATGACCCTTCTACCTAGGTTCTACCTAGATATGGAATATCTCCATTCCACTCCCCCTCAATCACAGCAGTGATAACACATACACAATAAACAATTACAGATAGAAGACACACTTCAAAAACACACCTTGATCTGCTTAAAAGCTTAAATCAAGAGACACACACTCGTGCTTAAAAGCTTAGAGTGACACAACTAAAACATAAACTAATTCCAACGCAATCATCAAAGATAATAGCATGGATCACAAGAGACAGTTACAGAACAGTCGTTCTTCACAATTACAATCTTCTGTCTGCGTTCCAAATTAGGATTGTAGGTCTGTTTATAAGTAGTCTTGGGCCTTGGGCTTTTTTAGAAACACATTAGGGTTAACAAAGTTAACCTAATTCACACGCCAACTATCTGTTACACAATGTGATGTCAATAGGATCTTCTAGACAAAATATGCATCACTCAATAAAAAGTTTCCTAAACTGATAAAAAGGATAAATCAGGAAACAAAGTTAACAAATAATAACAGCTCCTGCTGTCACACATGGATATCATGACATCGATCATGACATTCATTACAAAACCTATATTAGCTCCACACAAATATGCAACTTTATATAGAGAGTGTATGAACTTCCTCTTTGATGAATGAGAGAAGTGGGACTTTTTCAAGACTTAGTGAACAAGGGTGGTCGTTTGTAGCATGGTTTCAATGAGCTTTTTTAATCTCAGGTTCTGCATGGGCCTTTGTAGCAATGAATGATAATGACTTGTTAGTAACATCTTCATGCAACACCATCCCAAGACACTATCTTTAATCATGTAAAACTATGGCTATAGCTCACCATCTTACTCAAACTTGGAGCCAATTTAGAGAGACCATTGCATAGTTTAAATTTGAAATTGAAGGTTTCTTGAGATGATGCTTGGAAATGTAGAAAAGTGAGCTGGAACATGGTGGGTTGTTGCTGCATGTGGCTTGTGCGCGTGACCTGGGAGTTTGTACTGATGCCTTTGCCAATACCCACTTTCCAGGAGCATGACTTTGGATGCCTCTTACTAGCTCAATATGTGTCCAAAATTAATGACATTGGATTCAATGGATAGGGAACATGGCAAAGAGCGCTTTAGGGTCAAGCTTGTTCAATATGGAAATTTGTGGAGGAAGAAAAATAGACTTGAATTTGGTCCACCATGTGTTTGATGATATGCACGCGCATGACTTGGTTTTCTGCCTTGGCCGGATGCTGGACTTAGTCAGTGTGAGGGCACAACTTTAAAAGCTTGCAATTCATTCAATATTTGTTCAATTGACTCAACTCTTGGCTTGTTGGAAAGAAGACATGGCAAGGATTAGAATGATACCAAGTTTTCTTCCATGGCATTTTTGTAGAGCTCTGAAATTGACTTGAGATTTGGCATGCCATGTGCTTGACGAAATGCCTGGTCATGACCTGGCTTGTGACTAGGATTATGACTTAGGTTGAATGGATTTTCAGTAACTTCAAACCACTTTATCTCTTCATACAAGCTTCAAATGAAAAAGTGTCCAACTACAAAGTTGTTCTTCTCCATGAGAGGAACAACTTTGATGTTGGAAATTTCTCCAGAAAATGCCATTTGCCACGTGTAAATCAGGGCTGAAGTGGACTGCTCATCAAGATTTAAAACCTTCAAAAAATTTCTAAGTGTTGAAACTTTCCTTTTTTGTCATTTTCCTATTTTTGGCAACTTTTTTGTCAAACTCCTGATTTTATCTATTCTTTGACTTTTCTTGACTGATTTTCCACCAAAAGTCAATATTTGAATAATTCTTCTGATTTTGACCCAAAGGTCAACTGTTCTGATTTTTTCTGATTATTGATGAAATTCTGATTAAATCTCCTCCAGTCAAATCCAGTCAAATGAATACACCCACATAGTCAACATGAAAGCTTCTCACTCATAAAATCCATTCCTGATTAAATGTTGACCGGAAAGTCAACTGGTTGACTTTGGTCAAGGAAGCCCTGATTAGGAACAACCAAATGAATTACGAGCTTGTACACTCCCCTAATGCCTTGAGTTGAGAAGAACCCTAATCCAGGAAGACTTCAATGAAAACAAAGCCACATAATCACACCTTAGATCCTCACATTTGGGTAGGACATTCCTTGCCATAAGAGTTCTTTCTTGCTAGTCTTTGATTGACACCAATGATATGCATGCATAAGTATGGATTATGACCTAAGTGATGTATGTACATGAATGCAAAGCCTAAGCCAGTTAGAAGTAAAGGGGTAGGACAAATTTGGGGTATGACAGCTGCCCCTATTTAATCGTCTTAAACCTGAAGGTGAGATTGGCGTTAGCCTTTCAAACATTCGAGGTAGAAGAAGATTAAATACCAAGACCAAAAATTTGTCCTGAAAGGATGGTGTGAGTGTTATCCTTATTTTTGTTTTTATTTTGATATCTGCTGGGGAAAGAGAATTTTTGTTTTTCTGATGGAGATATTTACAGCGAGTAATGGATTTGAATGATGATAGCTTGTAACGTGGTAACGGTGCCAATACAAGGTTTCCGAAGAGAATGGTCATATGAGACAATGACTGAAAGGAATAGATCTCGTGCGATCTACGACTCAATGTCGCACGCTCGCGAAAAATGAACAGAGTCGCCACCAATATATTTATCCCATAAGGGAAAGGAATATCAGAAAACCTAACAAAGGAAGGAACAGGGTCTTGCGACCAGAGAATCTAGGTACGGGAGTCGGTTACGCGAGGGGAAGGTGCTAGCACCCCTCACGCCCATCGTACTCGATGGTATCCACCTATGTTTGTTTCTATCTAAAGGGTGTGTAACTATGTCTATGTCTAAATGCGAAATGAATGCAAAATGTAGGGAAAATAAAGAATTGTACTCGCACGGGCCCTACCCCGCTGCCTACGTATCCTTTTCAGGAATCAGAGTTACCGTAGCTCGGCTAAAGATTTTCTGTTTGTTTTTGTGTTTTTTAATTGGGCGGCGTTAACGCTCACGCTCTTGCATAAAGGGATCGCCTAGGATGCAATGGAGCGGAGATAACTTGCCCTTAAGAAAAGAGAAAGGAGATTGGTTTGTATCTTTTAAGGGTAATTCCATGATGACGAGAACCCACTACAAGGTCTCGCATCACTTCCTCACTTTTGTTTTAAGTCTGAACATTTATTAGGTTTTTTTTTGAAGTGTTTTTGGTTGGTGTTTTTTAAGGGGATTTAATTTGTGACTTAGATCATACCAAAAAGAGTTTTGTTTTGCATATTTAGAGAACGCACATCGAGGCCTACGCCACAATCGTTTCTCTAAACAACGGTTAAGAAATACATCGAGGTTTCACACCTCAATCATTTCTTCTCCGCTAAGTAAAGGAGATACAAAAAGAGTTTTTTTGTGAATATTTAGAGAATGCACATCGAGGCCTACACCACGATCGTTTCTCTAAACAATGGTTAAGAAATACATCGAGGCTTCACACCTCAATCATTTCTTCTCCGCTAAGTAGGAAAGAACATACATCGGGGCCTACACCCCAATCATTTCTTTCCTACTATGAAATATGGTAACGGTATGATCTTCATCGATATTTATTAAGTATTTTGAAAGTTGAAAAGAAAAGAATGAAAGAAGGGAACTATTTCTAACTCTAGTCTAAGTTGTCTACACATGGGAATTAAAATGATAAACTATACAATTCATTAATAGGAAAAAGCTATACATGGAATAGGTAAAGGAAAATCAATATGCGACAAATAAAATTGAGAACTATAACAAACAAACGATATTCACAAGCACACATGCATCTATTAATTCTATACAAAAATCGAGACTAAAAATTAATTCCTAAGTCTATTGGAGAGTTATGTACAAAGAAGTGCCAAAACAAAGAAATTTCAAACATATTGTGAAGAAAAATATTTATTAAAGGGACTAAAAACAATTGGAAAAAATAACAAAAAATCGTGACAATTATTCACACACCCTAAAATATCTAAAACAAATTTTTATTGGTTTTTTTTATTTGAATTAAAATGGAATTATGAGGCTACAATTAAAAGAAAACAAAATTAAAAGTAAAACTAGAACTAAGCTGCCAGGGGGTGCATTAACAGTTTTTTTCTATGAACTAAAATTATCTATAAGCAAAATTGGGCCAAAAACTGAGGGGTGCGAAAAGCATGGGGGCCAGGTCCAGTTTCAAGGAGGCATGTGGTGTATGAGTGGAGCGAGGGTGCAATTTCAGCAATGATTCAGGGCCCAGTTTCATTCGAGGCCCAACGCCCTTACCTCTTCTATCCTTCTTATTTCACTTTATTCACTTATTATTTCATTATTCCTACCAGTGTGAGGTTTTTTGCATGCATGGTTTTTATGTATTAAGAAAGTAACAAACACACACAGAACATATATCAATGGGGCAAGGGATTTTTAAGTGAGATGATGACAAAAACGTGAGGACCAGTAATGATGCGCCAGCACATCCTTCAATCATTTAAGCAAAACTAAAGTTACAAGAAAAAGGGAAGAATGGGCCAACAGCTAGGTGCCACGTCAGTAACGAAGTGGAAAACATAAAATGGAGTGCAGACGCCGGAGATAAGCTCCGGTCGTCTTCTCCGGTTGCGCTGCCACCGGCATGGCCTCGAAACGCCCAGAAATTCATGGAATGAACATCATCTCGCTCGAAATTTGCCACAGAGCTCAAATCCGCTATTAGTTTTCACCGATTCTCGCTTAAATCTCAGAACCGAGTACAAATCAAAAAGCCTAAACATCTAGCATGTTCATCAAAGCTAATGCTAACAGTATCACGATGGATCTTACATCACCTTAGACTCAAACGTCCGAGCCAGTCATTCAAACAACAAGTATATCAAGTGAAACGGAGCACACTCGGAATCAAGATCTGACATGCGCTTGTAAGATAATGAACAAATGCATACGGTTCTAAAATGCTCAGCTAACGATGCTAACGAGTTTCAGATGCTTACTTGATCGTTTCTTGAACCGGAAGCGAAGAATGCTCTGCTCCTCACGAGATTTCGCCGATGCCGACACCGATGCGTTTATGAAGGTGATGATGATGAATCTTTAGAGGTAGCGAAAAGCAGATGATGATGCTCGTGAGAGTGTGCTTCAAGTCTTGCAAAGATGGTGATGATGTTGAAGCTCACGGTTTGATGAAGATTGTTGCCGATTGATGAAGATGATGATGAAGCATGGCGGTTGTTGGGGTGGTTTGGAGGTGGTGGTTAGGATGGAGATGAGAGAGAGAATCCGAGAGAGAAGGAGGTTGTTGTGGTGGTTACACCATTCGGTTGTGGTGGTTAGAGGTGTGAAGGAAACGGTTGTGGCGGAGAGAGAATGTAGTGAGAGAATGACGAGAGATCTTGAGAGAATGAGAGTGTTGAGTTTTGAGAAAATGAGAGAGATGTGAAGAAATGAGTGTGTGTTGTTTGTGAAGAGCTCGTAGGCTTTATATGGAGTAGAGGTTGCATGATATATATGGTGTTGCTGCAGTGTAGTGTAGATTTCTCTTCCTATGTTTAGTGAATTGTAGTAGTGGATGGGTGCATGCATATTGCAACACTAGGCTCATGCCAATGCCTGGTCTAACATGGCCATAACCTTCACTTTGGGTCCCTATTTCTTTCTCCCTAGACACTCTCTCGGCCTAAACTCGGGTTCTAATTCAAGTGGACATGGAAGAGAGCAACAATGGTATTGCAAATGTCTCGAGAAGATGCCTTGAAGTGAGGTAAAACGATCATGAACATGTGACACCAACACTGCTGGGGATGCACGCACGTGGAATGAAAGCTGGCCCGTTCCTTAGTCCAAAATGGAGTCTTGCGAGGGCATGACTTTAAGGCTTCGTAGCTCGCTCGATATGCGTCCAATTCCCATGATTTTGGTACTATTGGAAAGAGGAGATGGAGATGAAGGGATTAGTATCAAGTTAGAAGTCAAAGGATCCTTGAATTTCTCCAAAACTTGCTTCCATTATGGCACACCACCTGTTTGTGTGAATGCTTCGCGTGACCTGGAATTCTGGCTTTGCTGAACGCGTGACACAAACTTCGCGAGGGCACAACTTTGCAGACTCATAATTGGTTCCATATGTGTCCAAATAACTTGGTTCTTGGCTTGTTGAAGAGAGAACATGGAGGAGAGTATACGCATACCAATTATGTATTTCAAAGACCCTTGTACTACTCTAAAATTAGATTCTAATATGGCACACCACATGTTCGATGAATTGCTCCACGCATACCCAGCAATCTGCCCAGCTTTGTGACTTGTATTAAATGAAAACCTCCAACTTTGAACATTAATAACTCTCCAGCCATGCTTCAGGTGCAAAAACTTTCAACTACAAAGTTGTAGTATGCCATGATGTGAACAATTTTTATGTTGGGAATTTTCTCAAATAAGGCCTTTTGGCACGTGTAAATCAGGACTGAAGTGGGCTGTTCATCAAGATTTAAATCCTCAAAAAAAAATTCTAAGTATGAAACTTTCCTTTTTTGTTATTCTTTCTATTTTTGGCAACTTTTTGTCAAACTTCCGATTTTATTCATTCTTTGACTTTTCTTGACCGATTTTCCACCAAAAGTCAACATTTGAGTGATTGACCTGATTTTGACCCAAAAGTCAACTGTTCTGATTTTCCTCCGATTTTACTGAAATTCCCGATTAAATCTCTTCTGACCCATAGAAATCAACTGAACACTTCCACACAAGCATCATGCCACTTCTCTCCATAAAATCAGCTCTTGATCAATGTATTTGACCAAAAAAGTCAACTGCGTTGACTTTGGTCAAGAAACCCTAATTTAGGATAATCAAATGAACATCAAGCTTGCACTTTTCAACCAATGCCTTGAGTTGAGGATGAGAGAACCCTAATCCAGGAGGACTTCAATGAACATAGGGCCACATGATTACAGATCCACACATTTGGTAGGAAATCCTCTGCCATAGAAGCTATCCCTTGCTAGTCTCTGATTAATACCAATGATATGAATGCATGGGTATGGATTATGACCTAAGTGATGCACGTACATGAATGTAAAGTCTAAGCCAGTTAGGAGTAAAGGGGTAGGACAAATTTGGGGTATGACAGCTGCCCCTATTTAATCGTCTTAAACCTGAAGGTGAGATTGGTGTTAGCCTTTCGAACATTCGAGGTAGAAGAAGATTAAATATCAAAGTACCAGAAATTTGTCCCAAAGAGGGGATGGTATAAATGATATCCTTATTTTTTTTGCTTTTGTTTTGATATCTGCTGGGGAAAGAGAATTTTGCCTTTTTGGTGAGAATATTTACAGTGAGTAATTGGAAGAAGGGTGATAGCTTATAACGCAGCCCAAGGTGCCAATACAAGGTTTTCAAAGAGAATGTTTCATGAAACAATGACTGAAAGAAAAAAGCCTCGTGCGATTTACGACTCAACGTCAGGACTAAAAGGAATAAGATCTCATGGCGATCTATGACTCAACAACGAAAGAAGATCTCGTGGCGATCAACTCGTCAACAGAAGAAAAGGGAATAAGATCTCGTGGCGATCTTATGACTCAACATCGAAAGAAAATCTCGTGCGATTTTCCATACTTTGGAAAGGAATAAGATCTCGTGGCGATCTTATGACTCAACATCGAAAGAAAATCTTGTGCGATTTTCCACACTTTAGAAAGGAATAAGATCTCGTGGCGATCTTATGACTCAATATCGAAAGAAAATCTCGTGCGATTTTCCACACTTTGGAAAGGAATAAGATCTCGTGGCGATCTTATGACTCAACATCGAAAGAAAATCTCGTGCGATTTTCCACACTTTGGAAAGGAATAAGATCTCGTGGCGATCTTATGACTCAACATCGAAAGAAAATCTCGTGCGATTTTCCACACTTTGGAAAGGAATAAGATCTCGTGGCGATCTTATGACTCAACATCGACTCGACATCGAGGGACAAAAGAAGACATTGTGTCAGACACTCATCAGAGATTGAAGATACCTTGCATCGGCACCGTGGTTGGAAGAGATTTGAAATGTAGTAGCAGATATCAATCGGAATTTGTAAGGACAACCTTTTGTGTGGGGATGTATTATTGTCTTGACTGGGTGCGGATTTGTATTATCTGGTTTATGCTTTGTATGCATGCTTGAATTTTGATGCATGGCGTAATGATCCCCTTTGATGGATATGCTACGCTTTTGAGGATGCAATGTTACATGCAATGGAAACTATATGCAGAGAGTGCCAAATAAAGGCCCTTGGTGGAACAGGAGGGTAGGCTCATTGGGGTCCGTTGCTTGTGATCTTGAGACGCCATTGTGGGTGGGCGTTGGAAACCTCATAGTGCCAAAGATGATTGGCAACTGTGTGGAGGATTAGAACATAACTCTGTTGGGGAGGAAGTGACTTTGCTCGACTTTCCTTACATCCTATACTGCTTGGGGAAACGTGGGTTCTGATGGACACTTCTTTGTCTGCCGTGTAAGGGAGAGATTTGGATTTCTTCCGGTGTCTTGTGCTTACCAGTACTGATGAATTATACGCTTGAACTTACACGCGGGATGATGACGACCTTTGTGGCATGTCTTAAGCCAAGATGACGACTAGAACCTGCAACCTGCACAGAAAAACAACGTTTGGATGCAAATGGTGCCCCTTAGAGCACTTTTATGTTTACGTAACATCATGTTTCGTTTTGATTTTGTGATTATTATTCCCCATGCTTTCAATGCAATGTTTAATAACGAATTAAAACACACCTCGCATGCGAAAAAATGAAAAGCAGGGAAGAACACTTCTTATCAAGAGATCATTTTATTGATGGAATGCCCATGAATAGGCTTCTGTACAAGGAAGCAACTCCTAAATGAGGTAGTTGCGAAGGGAAAATAAAATGCAAAAAGCAAAATGGCAAAGAGAAATGCTCGAATTTCCATTAAAACTGGTATTGCTACAGTTCCCATATCCTCGATCTTCTCAATGCTTTGCTTCAGAAGCGTAATGGTTGGATCGATCTGTCCGCTTTGCCAAGGGCGTATAGTGGTCTTTGTGAAGGATATTCAGACTGCAGCCTCTCGCTTTTGATCCCTAACTTTTGCCTGGATCGCCCTTTCGGGTTTTCAATCCAGCGGGATGCCCCTTTTTGCCCAAGTCGCCCTTTCGAGTTTTCAACTTAGCGGGTTATTCTCTTTTTTTTGTTTTATCCCTAATTTTTGCCCAAACCCTTTTGGTTTGCCGGGATGCCCTTGTTTTTGCCTAGGTACGTCGACCTAGCGGGTCTTTCATGCGTAGTATTTTTTGACTGAGTCTGAATTGACTAGAAGCGGAACGTCTTCCCCATCCATCTTTGTCAAGATTAAAGCACCACCTGAAAATGCTTTCTTCACGATGTATGGTCCCTCATAGTTGGGAGTCCATTTGCCCCTTGGATCGGTATGAATTGGCAAGATCTTCCTTACGACTAGGTCGCCTGTGTGGAATTCTCGAGGCCGAATCTTCTTGTCATACGCTTTCTTGATCCTCTTTTGGTACAACTGGCCATGGCAGATAGCAGATAAGCGTTTCTCCTCAATTAGATTGAGATGATCAAGCCTCGTTTGAACCCATTCTGTTTCATCGAGTTTGGCGTCCATCAAGACTCTCAACGAAGGAATTTCCACTTCGACAGGTAGTACGGCCTCCATACCGTAGACGAGAGAGAAGGGAGTTGCCCCAGTTGAAGTACGAACCGAAGTTCTATAGCCATGCAAAGCAAACGGTAACATTTCATGCCAGTCCTTATACGTTCTGACCATCTTCTGGACGATCTTCTTTATATTCTTGTTAGCAGCTTCGACTGCGCCATTCATCTTTGGCCGATAGGGTGATGAATTGTGGTGTTCAATCTTGAACTCTTCACACAACTCTGCCATCATCTTGTTATTAAGATTGGACCCATTATCAGTGATGATCTTGTTTGGAACCCCATATCGGCATATGATCTCTTTCTTGATGAAGCGAGTAACGACTTGCTTGGTTACGTTCTTGTAAGAAGCAGCTTCAACCCATTTGGTGAAGTAGTCAATAGCAACAAGAATAAATCTGTGCCCATTTGAAGCTTGTGGCTCTATGCGCCCAATCATGTCTATGCCCCACATAGCAAAAGGCCAAGGTGATGTCAGAACGTTCAGAGGAGTTGGAGGGACATGAATTCTGTCAGCATACACTTGACATTTGTGACATTTCTTCACATACACATAACAATCACTTTCAATCGTCATCCAATAATATCCTGCTCGCAAGATCTTTTTAGCCATGGAATGTCCACTGGAATGAGTTCCAAAAGATCCTTCATGAATTTCCCGCATGACCAATTCTGCTTCGTGTCTATCCACGCATCTGAGCAAAACTGAATCATAGTTTCTTTTGTACAGGACGTCTCCTGACAAGAAGAATTTGGATGCTAACCTTCGAAGTGTTCGCTTATCACCAATCGTAGCATCTTCGGGATACTCTTGCTTCTCAACATACCTCTTGATGTCGTAATACCATGGCTTTTCATCATACACATCTTCAGTAGTGAGACAATGAGCGGGGAACACATGTGCAGGTTCCTTGTAACGGAGGATCGTTATGTCTGGCATTTCTTTAGGGGAGCTAACTCTGAACATAGCCGCCAAAGTAGCCAAAGCATCTGCCAATTGATTTTCCTCTCGGGGGATGTGATTGAAAGTGATTTCCTCGAAAGCGGGCAACAACTCCAAGATATAGTCCTTATAAGGAACTAAATTGGGGTGTCGTGTTTCCCAATCACCTCTTACTTGATGTATGACCAATGCAGAATCCCCATAAACCTCAAGGATCTTGATCCTCATATCAATGGCTGCTTCGAGGCCCATTATGCAAGCTTCGTACTCTGCGACATTGTTTGTGCAATCAAAGCATATTCTAGCCGTGAAAGGGATGTGAGTTTGACGAGGAGAAGTCAAAACTGCCCCAATACCATGGCCCATAGCATTTGATGCACCGTCGAACGTGAGAGTCCATCGCTCTCCTGGTTCGGGTCCTTCATTATCATCCAGTTTCATGATATCTTCATCAGGAAAGTCAAACTTCATTGGCTGATACTCTTCTAATGGCTGATGAGCAAGATGATCTGCAAGGACACTTCCTTTGATGGCCTTCTGTGTGACATACTGGATATCATATTCTGATAAAAGCATTTGCCACCGGGCTAGCCTTCCTGTAAGGGCCGGTTTTTCAAAGATGTACTTTATCGGGTCCATTTTGGAGATCAATAGAGTGGTGTGGGTCAGCATATACTGTCTCAGTCGGCGAGCAGCCCATACCAAAGCACAGCAAGTTTTCTCGAGTTGTGAGTAGCGGGATTCACAATCGGTAAACTTTTTGCTCAGGTAATAAATGGCGCACTCTTTTCGACCGGACTCGTCATGTTGGCCCAGCACACACCCCATAGATCCTTCAAGCACGGTTAAGTACATAAGAAGCGGCCTTCCAGGAACCGGAGGCATGAGGATTGGTGGCTCTTGGAGATATTGTTTGATCCTTTCGAAGGCCTCTTGACAATGATCATCCCAACGGATATCTTGATTTTTGCGCAGCAACTTAAAGATGGGTTCACAAGTGTCAGTGAGATGGGAAATGAACCTGGCTATATAATTCAATCTCCCAAGGAACCCTCGAACTTCTTTTTCATTCTTTGGTGCTGGCATATTCTGTATTGCTCTTACTTTATCAGGGTCAACCTCAATCCCTCGTTGACTCACAATGAATCCAAGTAGCTTTCCTGATCGCACTCCAAAAGTGCACTTGTTTGGATTAAGCCTCAACTTGAATTTTCGCAAACGAGCAAACAATTTCTCAAGATATACCAAATGTTCCTCCTCAGTTTGGGATTTTGCAATCATATCATCGACGTACACCTCGATCTCTTTATGGATCATGTCATGAAAGAGAGTCACCATTGCTCGTTGATATGTTGCACCAGCATTCTTGAGACCAAAAGGCATCACCTTGTAACAATACGTACCCCACGGAGTGGTGAAAGTAGTCTTGGTCATATCTTCAGGAGCCATCTTTATTTGATTATAGCCAGAAAAACCATCCATGAAGGAGAACACCGAATACTGAGCAGTGTTGTCGACTAGCACATCAATATGAGGCAGAGGGAAATCATCCTTCGGACTTGCCCTATTCAAATCTCGGTAGTCAACGCACATGCGTACCTTTCCGTCCTTCTTAGGAACAGGTACTATGTTTGCAATCCAAGGAGGATACTCACACACAGATAAGAATCCAGCCTTCAACTGTTTTTCAACTTCTTCCTTGATTTTCAAAGCCATATCAGGTCGAGTTCTTCGTGGTTTCTGCTTTACAGGCGGACATTCTGGTTTGAGCGGTAACCTGTGCATAACTATATCTGTGTCTAAACCAGGCATGTCTTCGTATGACCAGGCGAAGATGTCAACATACTCACGAAGCAACTCAATCAACCTTCTCTTTACATCACTTTGCAAAGCAGCCCCTATCTTGACTTCTCTCTTTGCTTCTTCTGTACCGAGGTTGATGATTTCTGTGGCTTCTTGATGTGGCTGAATAGATTTCTCCTCTTGTCTCAAAAGTCTTGCCAATTCCTCGGGGACTTCACAATCTTCCTCACTATCCTCATCAGCTTGGTCAATTGGATTCTCAAAGATATCAAGCCGTGGAACTGTAACATTATCATTTTTGATGGAGTTCGAGCCGGATCTGCACGATGGATGATTTATGCCTTAGAATGCAACACATAAAAAAGGAAAAAAAGAAAAGCTTTGCCATTTTTGAAAAAGTTTTTAAAGTAAAAACAAAAATGAAAGAAATGGAACAGTAATTGCATGCGAAGATATGATTTTCATTCAATATTAAACAAATTGAAACAACATGGGGGCCCTTCTTTATACAAGTGGTCAAAATGCTTAGGGCGAAGCACATGACTTATCGAAACAAGAAAATTACATCTCCATAAAAGTGACTCTAGGGATGTCCAAAATAGTCCAATTGTTGAGTTCCTGTCCAGGCGCAGCATGGCAAATGAATCTGGAGAGATCTTTTTCATCATCATCATCCACGGCGAGAACTTGACTTCCAGAACTGGTGCTTGCACTGACGAACACTTGAGAAATGGGGGGAATCACCTTCTTTCCAGGAATTATGCTGAGCTGAGTAGAAGAGGATGGTTGATATCCAAGGCCATACTTGTCTCGCTTCTCTTGAACGTCAATCAGCTTGCCCCAGGCACTATGGGGAGTACCAGCTTCTAAGAAAGCCTTAGCATCATTTAAAGACGAGAGGGGCGCTCCGAGTTCCTTCTTATTCTCGACCACAGGGAGTTTGTCAACTGACACAATCTCTAAGGCCTGAAAAGGTGTCTCTTGTATCTCTCCCTCCACTTCAACATAACGGTATGATGCCAGATTATTGACTATCAAATCCTCCTCACCAGTGATCACAACAATCTTGTCATTCACAACGAATTTCAAACACTGATGGAGGGTAGATGTCACAACTCCAGCAGCATGAATCCAAGGACGACCCAAGAGGCAAGTGTATGAAGGGTTTATATCCATAACGTAGAAGGCAATGTAGAACATGTGAGGACCAATCAAGACAGGCAGATCAATTTCTCCTTCTACGGACCTTCTAGAACCATCAAATGCTCTAACACTCATGGTGCATGGTCTCATCATAATCCCATCCATACTCAGCTTAAACAAAGTAGCCTTGGGCATCACATTAAGAGAAGAACCTGTATCAATCAGAACTCGAGACAACACAGCATCCAGACACTTGACGGAGATATGCAATGCTTTATTGTGTGCTCTACCCTCAGGTGGAAGTTCATCATCAGAAAAACCCAAACAATTACCAGCAGCAATGTTGGTCACAACCCCTTCAAACTGAGGCACGGTAATGTCTTGAGTCACGTGAGCGGAAGCCAGAACTTTCATCAGAGCATCACGATGAGCTTCAGAATGTACCAAGAGAGACAGGATGGAGATCTTGGCTTGGATCTGATCAAGTTGGTCAATCACTTTGTAATCACTTTTCTTAATGATTTTCAAGAGTTGCTCGGCATCTTGGGCATTACGTGTTACAGGAGGATCAACAGCAACTTGCTTTCCTTTTGCTTGTGTACTAGCCTCTTTGTTGGTCTCTTTAGGAGGCGGAGGAGGGGCAGCAAAGATCCGACCACTACGGGTAATGCCACTAGTGCCAGTAATATTTGTGATGCTCGAAGTACCCACTGGAGGACAGTCAAACTTCTTCCCTCGAATATACACGACATTATAACTCCAAGGGACAGCCTTAGAATCATTCACGGGAGAGGGAACAAGAGACGAGGTTGAAGGAGTCGAAGGAACATTTGGAACCTGAATAACCAACGGAGTCCTCGGAGCCTGAATGACCAAAGGAGTACTCGGCGCATGAATGACCAAAGAAGTGTCCTGAGTCTTTGATATCTCAGCAGGGCAGTAAGGGATCTCTAAAGTAGCCACATCTTCGACAGGAACGACCCTTTCCACTCTAAGAACACCTTCATCCATTAATTCCTGGATTTCTTCTCTCAACCTAGTGCACTCCTCAGGATTAGAAGAACATTGCAAACAGTAGTCATGTAGTTCACACAAAACCTTTTGTTGCATAAGATACTCTCTGACAACTGCTAGCGGCATCCTAACCTCATTAACATCATTTACCAGGATCTGATCATCACATAACTCAATAGCATTGGTCGTACCAGCATGAGGAGGCATAGGATTATTCTGCACATTAGGACCAGTAGGAGCGAACGAGATAAGCTTGTCGTCAAGGAGATCCTGAACCTTCAATTTGAATGCTCTACACTTTTCAATAGTATGGCCTGGAGCCCCTGAATGAAATTCACATCGAGCATTAACATCATAACCGGGAGGGAGAGGACTAGGTGGAGGTCCAAGTTCACGGAGTTGTACCAATTGACCAGCAAGCAACTGAGGGAGAAGCTGAGCATATGACATTGGAACCGGGTCGATACGCCTATCTTGGAATCTTGTTCTTTGCGGGCCCCTCTGACCTTGAGGCCTAGGGTTCTGTTGACGATTCTGAGGAGCAGCAGCTTGTTGTTGTGGTACGAAAGGCTGTTGGGGTGCCATCCATGGTTGTGGAAGAGCAGCAGCATATGCTTGAGGGACATATGGGCCAGGAACAGCATAAGGCATCGGATAATAAGGAGGCGGAACAGCAGAATATGCAGGAGCTCGGCTTTGGTCAACAGAAGCGGTGCTAGTCTCACCTTCCTTCTTCTTCACAAACCCAGAATACGGCTTTTTACCATTACCTCCTGAGGTGCTAGGATTAGTAACACCTTGAATGGTACCGGCTTTGACACAATTCTCAACCCTCTCACCAATGATGACCACATCCGAAAAGGAAGGAGAAGTATTACAAACCATGTGTTGAAGATACGGCCCTTTTAGAGTTCCCATAAACAGATCAATCAATTCTCGGTCCAATAAGGGAGGTTGAACTCGAGCAGCAAGTTCACGCCATCTCTGGGCGTATTCTTTAAAGGACTCTTCGGATTTCTGTGACATATTCTGCAGTTGGGCACAGCTAGGAGCCATAGCAGTATTGTAGTGGTATTGTTTCAAGAAGGCATCAACAAGTTCTCCCCAAGTACTGACATTAGACCTCTCGAGTTTCATATACCACTCCAACGGGGCTCCAGTGAGGCTATCCTGGAAGAAGTGCATAAGCAGAGGTTCGTTCTCAGCGTGAGCGGCCATCTTACGGCAGTAGGAACGAATATGAGTCTCTGGGCAGGTAACTCCCTTGTACTTATCAAAATCTGGCACCTTGAACTTCGGGGGAATAACAATCCCAGGTACCAAGCACATAGCAGCAGTGTTAAAGCTCGAAGTTTTAGCAACCTCAACAGCCTTAAGGCGTTCTTCAAGAGCTTGGTACATCTTAGCGGTCTCAGTCAACTCAGCAGTAAGATCATGTTCAAGATCAATAACCTCATGGTGGTCGTCCACTACCTTCAGTGTCTCATCAATAGGAGTCTCTTTAGTTTTCACCCCTCCGTCAGCAGAATTGGTAGGAGTATCTTTGACCAAACTAGCGACACTCTTTCTGAGTTCATCCTGTCCTTGAACAACGGCATGGAGAGTCTCCATAAGTTGGGCCATTCTCTCCCCCATAACATCCATATCCCTACGGAGGGCAGCTTGGTTCTGCTCAAATTGATCCATGAGTCTCTCGTTGCTCCGGGTACGGTAAGGATGTAAGAAAGTCAGCTTCGTCGTCGGAAAAGAAATCTGTTGCTGAAAGGGACCCCAATTAGTTTCTTGTACAATAGCCTGAAAAATGCAATGTGATAATGTGAATGTATGAGTGCATGTGTGCGTATGACGTGATGTGCCATTTTCAGAGTATCCAAGATTTAATATTGATCCAGAATAGCTAACAATGTGGCAAAAGATAAGTATCAAGAGAAACTAGTTCTTTTTATTCATAACAGAAATTTAAACTTGGGCAAGCCATACATTGACAAGATAGTTCAATAAGGGAAATAAAAGACCCCATCCAACAAGTCTGGTGGTGGTCGAGACATACAGACTCAAACATCAATCCATCTGAATATAAAACAGAGGTCCTCCTTGTCTGAAGTGCTCATCGCTCCACTTCTTAGTTTCATCAAACAGCTTCTTGGTTGCTTCTCGATCTCTTCCTTTAAGAAGGCTTTGGATCACCTCATCTTTGCGAAACAAATGCCCATCCAGCTTCTTGCAGCACTCCCTGAGTTCGTCACATCCTTTGCATTCTGGGAGATAATCTTTCTCAGATATGTCCTCCATCATTCGATCTCTGAGCTTGGCATTTTCTTCTGTTAGTCGAGTATTACGGAGGTGACTTCCTTTCAGTTGAGTCTCAACTGCCATTCTTCGAGTGGTCTCTTCTTCCAGTTTCTTTTTCAGATTCTTCACTTCAACTCTAGCATCCCTTTCTATCTTGAGCTTATAAGCTTTCAAGTCTTCTCGGTACTCTCGCTTGAGTTTCTCTTCTGCCTCTTTCATGGCCTTTTTTAGGATTTTCTGGTGATCCTCGACAATAACAGTAGTATCTCTTTCACCCTTTTCGGTTCTAGCCCTCTTTTGAACTCTGGAAGATCCTCCCTTCAGCATTTTGACTTCGTGTGTCAACTCAACCTTTTTCTGGTCCACAAGACAATGTTTCGGTTGCGCATCTGACTTCTTTTCGTGCAATTGGGTGCATTCCATATCTACCTGGATATGATTCTCAGCAGGTACAGTGGCAATTGGAATCTTAGGTGGTTGCTCGTACAATGGGTTAACCTTCGGGAAAGGCAACAGACGATCTTTAACTCTATTTTCAACCCAATCCGTGTAGGCTTGTTTGGCAACGGCATTCTTTTCACCTAGAGAAATCTGATCACTCGTATGGATGTCATTCCAGGCACTCACCACTTTTTCTAAACCTTTTAGATCGGTTCCCTTCTCAAAGCAAACGGATTCAAATATCTCTTTGTCCAAAGGCTTGTTTTCAAGTGTAAAACCCAATTGACGCAGCGCTAGCTTAGGATTATAATTGATAACACCTTTTGTTCCTATGAGGGGAACATTGTCAAAAGCACCACAACTAGTTATAACCTTCTCCACATCCATTCCAGTGGGACACCAGACAATGTCATTTCCGGTAAGCCCCATGATCCTTTGAGGCCATTTCTGAGTAGAAGTAATGAAAGGACCACTTGTAGGCAGGTGGGACTTAAACCAGGTGTATAACAACGGCAAACAATTTCTTATGGCTCCTCCTTTCCCATATCGAGAGTGAACAGAAAAGTACGTATCGGCTAGCAAAGTAGGGATCGGATTCTTATCCACGAAAAGACATATAGCGGCCAGATCAACGAACTTGTGAATGTTAGGGAACATCACGATCCCATAGATCAAAACGGCCAGAAGGGCGTTGAAAGCTTCCCACATCTTTTTGTTAGCCAATTCTTGAGCCTTTTCAACCAAGAAATTCATATAGAAACCCTGAGTGCTACCATTCTTTTTCCAATTTCCATGAACATCCCCTATGCTCAAATAAAGAGCATTGGCAATGTGGTCCAAATCAGGCTTCTCCGGGACGCAAACGAAAGGAACCTTGTGTTGGATCTTGATATTGAGGAAGTGAGAGTACTCCTCGAGAGTGGGAGCTAACTGATAGCCTGAGAAGGTGAAACAACGCAAGTCAGGATCATAGAACTGAAGAAGAGTAGATAAACCCCATTCGTCGACGTGTGAGTCCAAAAGAGTCAAGTTGTTTCCATAATTCTCAGTGAACACAGTTTTATTATGACCGGTGATCAATCCACCCAATTGCCCCAACTGAATCAAGCCTTCGCGATGGAAACTGTAAGTGTGAGTACGCCTTGTAGCTTCTCTGGTAGCGGTCACGTTGTTAGCCATCCTGGATGAAAGGTAATAGCCTCGGATACCCTGAAAAATGGCATGCATATGAGAAATAATACTATTTTTCTTTTTTTTTTCTTTCTCTTTTTTATTACATCTTTTCTTTCTTTTCTTTTCTTTTTTTTTTGGAAGGTAAACATGCCATGATGTAAATGATGCAATGGAGGTTTCCCCACATAGGAGAAGTGTGTGTGGCCTCTGAATGAGATCGGACGTTGCAGGATCAAAGGTCCGGCATAGGCACAATGAAACCATGAGAACACAAGTCATCAGCAGAACAGAACGGTCACCAACGGTACCTGTCATGTATATCCCTCCCCACTCACGGGTGTAGTCTAGGTCAAGGTAGGTCAAAAAAGCCAACAGAGGATTGAAAGTAGGCGTAATCATACGATATTGCCTCTTTCAACCAAGCTCTGTCCGTGGATACATGATCGGATCAATCAGACATACGTCTTCTGTCCGTCATGGCCACTCTATTCCTAGTTCCTAAGGTATCACTCATGGCCTGGGTATTGGGCCTTTTACCTCATAGAACATCCCACCCAACCTGCAAAACAGAACAGAAGACCCCAAGGAACACAGAATATAATCCATATGCATGATGTGCAAACAGAAATAAACATGATATGCAGGCAGAAAAATAAACATGCAAACATATATACAAGATATAGACATAAAACAAATAAACACCCAGTAAATAAACAAACGCAGGCAAGGATCGACTCGCTATGGATGGACCAGCAACAGGTCTAGCAACATCCCCAGCAGAGTCGCCAGCTGTCGCACGCTCGCGAAAAATGAACAGAGTCGCCACCAATATATTTATCCCATAAGGGAAAGGAATATCAGAAAACCTAACAAAGGAAGGAACAGGGTCTTGCGACCAGAGAATCTAGGTACGGGAGTCGGTTACGCGAGGGGAAGGTGCTAGCACCCCTCACGCCCATCGTACTCGATGGTATCCACCTATGTTTGTTTCTATCTAAAGGGTGTGTAACTATGTCTATGTCTAAATGCGAAATGAATGCAAAATGTAGGGAAAATAAAGAATTGTACTCGCACGGGCCCTACCCCGCTGCCTACGTATCCTTTTCAGGAATCAGAGTTACCGTAGCTCGGCTAAAGATTTTCTGTTTGTTTTTGTGTTTTTTAATTGGGCGGCGTTAACGCTCACGCTCTTGCATAAAGGGATCGCCTAGGATGCAATGGAGCGGAGATAACTTGCCCTTAAGAAAAGAGAAAGGAGATTGGTTTGTATCTTTTAAGGGTAATTCCATGATGACGAGAACCCACTACAAGGTCTCGCATCACTTCCTCACTTTTGTTTTAAGTCTGAACATTTATTAGGTTTTTTTTTGAAGTGTTTTTGGTTGGTGTTTTTTAAGGGGATTTAATTTGTGACTTAGATCATACCAAAAAGAGTTTTGTTTTGCATATTTAGAGAACGCACATCGAGGCCTACGCCACAATCGTTTCTCTAAACAACGGTTAAGAAATACATCGAGGTTTCACACCTCAATCATTTCTTCTCCGCTAAGTAAAGGAGATACAAAAAGAGTTTTTTTGTGAATATTTAGAGAATGCACATCGAGGCCTACACCACGATCGTTTCTCTAAACAATGGTTAAGAAATACATCGAGGCTTCACACCTCAATCATTTCTTCTCCGCTAAGTAGGAAAGAACATACATCGGGGCCTACACCCCAATCATTTCTTTCCTACTATGAAATATGGTAACGGTATGATCTTCATCGATATTTATTAAGTATTTTGAAAGTTGAAAAGAAAAGAATGAAAGAAGGGAACTATTTCTAACTCTAGTCTAAGTTGTCTACACATGGGAATTAAAATGATAAACTATACAATTCATTAATAGGAAAAAGCTATACATGGAATAGGTAAAGGAAAATCAATATGCGACAAATAAAATTGAGAACTATAACAAACAAACGATATTCACAAGCACACATGCATCTATTAATTCTATACAAAAATCGAGACTAAAAATTAATTCCTAAGTCTATTGGAGAGTTATGTACAAAGAAGTGCCAAAACAAAGAAATTTCAAACATATTGTGAAGAAAAATATTTATTAAAGGGACTAAAAACAATTGGAAAAAATAACAAAAAATCGTGACAATTATTCACACACCCTAAAATATCTAAAACAAATTTTTATTGGTTTTTTTTATTTGAATTAAAATGGAATTATGAGGCTACAATTAAAAGAAAACAAAATTAAAAGTAAAACTAGAACTAAGCTGCCAGGGGGTGCATTAACAGTTTTTTTCTATGAACTAAAATTATCTATAAGCAAAATTGGGCCAAAAACTGAGGGGTGCGAAAAGCATGGGGGCCAGGTCCAGTTTCAAGGAGGCATGTGGTGTATGAGTGGAGCGAGGGTGCAATTTCAGCAATGATTCAGGGCCCAGTTTCATTCGAGGCCCAACGCCCTTACCTCTTCTATCCTTCTTATTTCACTTTATTCACTTATTATTTCATTATTCCTACCAGTGTGAGGTTTTTTGCATGCATGGTTTTTATGTATTAAGAAAGTAACAAACACACACAGAACATATATCAATGGGGCAAGGGATTTTTAAGTGAGATGATGACAAAAACGTGAGGACCAGTAATGATGCGCCAGCACATCCTTCAATCATTTAAGCAAAACTAAAGTTACAAGAAAAAGGGAAGAATGGGCCAACAGCTAGGTGCCACGTCAGTAACGAAGTGGAAAACATAAAATGGAGTGCAGACGCCGGAGATAAGCTCCGGTCGTCTTCTCCGGTTGCGCTGCCACCGGCATGGCCTCGAAACGCCCAGAAATTCATGGAATGAACATCATCTCGCTCGAAATTTGCCACAGAGCTCAAATCCGCTATTAGTTTTCACCGATTCTCGCTTAAATCTCAGAACCGAGTACAAATCAAAAAGCCTAAACATCTAGCATGTTCATCAAAGCTAATGCTAACAGTATCACGATGGATCTTACATCACCTTAGACTCAAACGTCCGAGCCAGTCATTCAAACAACAAGTATATCAAGTGAAACGGAGCACACTCGGAATCAAGATCTGACATGCGCTTGTAAGATAATGAACAAATGCATACGGTTCTAAAATGCTCAGCTAACGATGCTAACGAGTTTCAGATGCTTACTTGATCGTTTCTTGAACCGGAAGCGAAGAATGCTCTGCTCCTCACGAGATTTCGCCGATGCCGACACCGATGCGTTTATGAAGGTGATGATGATGAATCTTTAGAGGTAGCGAAAAGCAGATGATGATGCTCGTGAGAGTGTGCTTCAAGTCTTGCAAAGATGGTGATGATGTTGAAGCTCACGGTTTGATGAAGATTGTTGCCGATTGATGAAGATGATGATGAAGCATGGCGGTTGTTGGGGTGGTTTGGAGGTGGTGGTTAGGATGGAGATGAGAGAGAGAATCCGAGAGCGAAGGAGGTTGTTGTGGTGGTTACACCATTCGGTTGTGGTGGTTAGAGGTGTGAAGGAAACGGTTGTGGCGGAGAGAGAATGTAGTGAGAGAATGACGAGAGATCTTGAGAGAATGAGAGTGTTGAGTTTTGAGAAAATGAGAGAGATGTGAAGAAATGAGTGTGTGTTGTTTGTGAAGAGCTCGTAGGCTTTATATGGAGTAGAGGTTGCATGATATATATGGTGTTGCTGCAGTGTAGTGTAGATTTCTCTTCCTATGTTTAGTGAATTGTAGTAGTGGATGGGTGCATGCATATTGCAACACTAGGCTCATGCCAATGCCTGGTCTAACATGGCCATAACCTTCACTTTGGGTCCCTATTTCTTTCTCCCTAGACACTCTCTCGGCCTAAACTCGGGTTCTAATTCAAGTGGACATGGAAGAGAGCAACAATGGTATTGCAAATGTCTCGAGAAGATGCCTTGAAGTGAGGTAAAACGATCATGAACATGTGACACCAACACTGCTGGGGATGCACGCACGTGGCATGAAAGCTGGCCCGTTCCTTAGTCCAAAATGGAGTCTTGCGAGGGCATGACTTTAAGGCTTCGTAGCTCGCTCGATATGCGTCCAATTCCCATGATTTTGGTACTATTGGAAAGAGGAGATGGAGATGAAGGGATTAGTATCAAGTTAGAAGTCAAAGGATCCTTGAATTTCTCCAAAACTTGCTTCCATTATGGCACACCACCTGTTTGTGTGAATGCTTCGCGTGACCTGGAATTCTGGCTTTGCTGAACGCGTGACACGAACTTCGCGAGGGCACAACTTTGCAGACTCATAATTGGTTCCATATGTGTCCAAATAACTTGGTTCTTGGCTTGTTGAAGAGAGAACATGGAGGAGAGTATACGCATACCAATTATGTATTTCAAAGACCCTTGTACTACTCTAAAATTAGATTCTAATATGGCACACCACATGTTCGATGAATTGCTCCACGCATACCCAGCAATCTGCCCAGCTTTGTGACTTGTATTAAATGAAAACCTCCAACTTTGAACATTAATAACTCTCCAGCCATGCTTCAGGTGCAAAAACTTTCAACTACAAAGTTGTAGTATGCCATGATGTGAACAATTTTTATGTTGGGAATTTTCTCAAATAAGGCCTTTTGGCACGTGTAAATCAGGACTGAAGTGGGCTGTTCATCAAGATTTAAATCCTCAAAAAAAAATTCTAAGTATGAAACTTTCCTTTTTTGTTATTCTTTCTATTTTTGGCAACTTTTTGTCAAACTTCCGATTTTATTCATTCTTTGACTTTTCTTGACCGATTTTCCACCAAAAGTCAACATTTGAGTGATTGACCTGATTTTGACCCAAAAGTCAACTGTTCTGATTTTCCTCCGATTTTACTGAAATTCCCGATTAAATCTCTTCTGACCCATAGAAATCAACTGAACACTTCCACACAAGCATCATGCCACTTCTCTCCATAAAATCAGCTCTTGATCAATGTATTTGACCAAAAAAGTCAACTGCGTGTACTTTGGTCAAGAAACCCTAATTTAGGATAATCAAATGAACATCAAGCTTGCACTTTTCAACCAATGCCTTGAGTTGAGGATGAGAGAACCCTAATCCAGGAGGACTTCAATGAACATAGGGCCACATGATTACAGATCCACACATTTGGTAGGAAATCCTCTGCCATAGAAGCTATCCCTTGCTAGTCTCTGATTAATACCAATGATATGAATGCATGGGTATGGATTATGACCTAAGTGATGCACGTACATGAATGTAAAGTCTAAGCCAGTTAGGAGTAAAGGGGTAGGACAAATTTGGGGTATGACACTCAACATCGGGAGAAATTCTCGTACGATCTTCAAGACTGAAAGGAAAAGATCTCGTGCAATTTATGACTCGACATCGACTCGACAACAGGAGAGGATCTCGTACGATCTTCAGGACAGAAAGGAAAAGATCTCGTGCGATCTATGACTCGACATCGGGAGAAGATCTCGTACGATCTTCGAGACTGAAAGGAAATAGATCTCGTGCGATCTACGACTCAACATCGACTCGACAACAGGAGAAGATCTCGTACGATCTTCAAGACTGAAAGGAAGAAGATCTCGTGCGATCTATGACTCAACATCGGGAGAAAATCTCGTACGATCTTCAAGACTAAAAGGAAAAGATCTCGTGCGATCTATGACTCGACATCGACTCGACAACAGGAGAGGATCTCGTACGATCTTCAGGACAGAAAGGAAAAGATCTCATGCGATCTATGACTCGACATCGGGAGAAGATCTCGTACGATCTTCAAGACTGAAAGGAAGAGATCTCGTGCGATCTATGACTCGACATCGACTCGACAGCAGGAGAGGATCTCGTACGATCTTCAGGACAGAAAGGAAAAGATCTCGTGCGATCTATGACTCGACATCAGGAGAAGATCTCGTACGATCTTCGAGACTGAAAGGAAATAGATCTCGTGCGATCTACGACTCAATATCGACTCGACAACAAAAGAAGATACAAGCAGAGAGTCATTGTGTCAAACACTTGTCGAGGATTGAGGATACCTCGTATCGGCACCGCAACTTGAAAGTGTTTGTGGCACTACAGCAGATATCAAGTGGAGTTTGTAAAGATGACAACTTCTGTGGGGATGTGTCATTGTTTTGATTCAACACTGACTCACATTATCTGGCTTATGCTTCATATGCATGTTTGGGTTTATGGCGTAATGATCCACTGTAATGGATATGCTACGCTTTTTGAGGATGCAATGTTATATGCAATGGATACTATATGCACAGTGCCAAATAAAGGCATTGATGAGATAGCGGAGCGGGATCATTGGGGTCCTTTGCTTATTCTCTTGAGACGCCATTGTGAGTGGGCGTTGGAAACCTCATAGTGCCAAAGATTATTGGCAACTGTGTGGAGGATTAGGACATAACTCTGCTGGGGAGGAAGTGACTTTGCTCGACTTTCCTTACATCCTATACTGCTTGGGGAATCATGAGTTTTGAGGGACCCTTCTTTGTCTGCCATACGGGAGAGGGATATGGACCTCTTCAGGTGCCCCATGCTTACCAGTACTGATGAATTATACGCTTGAACTTTCACGCGGGATGATGATGACCTTTGTGATATGTCATAAGCCAAGATGACGGCTAGAACCTGCAACCTGTACAGAAAACAACGTTTGGATGCAAATGGTGCCCCTTAGAGCACTTTTATGTTTGTGTAACATCATGTTTCGTTTTGATTTGTGATTATTATTCCCCCATGTTTTCAATGCAATGTTTAATAACGAATTAAATCACACCTCGCATGCGAAAAATGAAAAGCAAGAAGGAAGGCTTTTTATCAAAAAAATCATTTTATTGATGGAATGCCTATGAATAGGCTTCTGTACAAGGAAGCAACTCCAAAATGAGGTAGTTGCGAAAAAAGAAAATAAAATGCAGAGGCAAAATGGCAAAGAGAAGTGCTCGAATTTCCATTAAAACTGGTATTGCTACAGTTCCCATATCCTCGATTTCCTCAGTGCCTTGCTTCAGAAGCGTAGTGGTTGGATCGATCTGTCCGCTTTGCCAAGGGCGTATAGTGGTCTTTGTGAAGGATATTCAGACTGCAGCCTCTCGCTTTTGATCCCTAACTTTTGCCTGGATCGCCCTTTCGGGTTTTCAATCCAGCGGGATACCCCTTTTTGCCTAAGTCGCCCTTTCGGGTTTTCGACTTAGCGGGTTATTCTCTTTTGTTTTATCCCTAATTTTTGCCCAAACCCTTTTGGTTTGTCGGGATGCCCTTATTTTTGCCTAGGTACGTCGACCTAGCGGGTCCTTTATGCGTAGTATTTTTTGACTGAGTTTGAATTGACTGGAAGCGGAACGTCTTCCCCATCCATCTTTGTCAGGATTAAAGCACCACCTGAGAATGCCTTCTTCACAATGTATGGTCCCTCATAATTGGGAGTCCATTTGCCCCTTGGATCGGTGTGAATTGGCAGGATCTTCCTTACAACCAGGTCACCTGTGTGGAATTCTCGAGGTCGAATCTTCTTGTCATACGCTTTCTTAATCTTCTTTTGGTATAACTGACCATGGAAAATGGCGGATAAGCGTTTCTCCTCAATTAGATTGAGATGGTCAAGCCTCGTCTGAACCCATTCTGTTTCATCAAGTTTGGCATCCATCAAGACCCTCAACGAAGGAATTTCCACTTCGACGGGAAGTACAGCCTCCATACCGTAGACAAGAGAGAAAGGAGTTGCCCCAGTTGAAGTACGAACTAAAGTTCTATAGCCATGCAAAGCAAACGGTAACATCTCATGCCAGTTTTTGTACGTTCTAACCATTTTCTGAACGATCTTCTTTATGTTCTTGTTAGCAGCTTCGACTGCGCCATTCATCTTTGGCTGATAGGGTGATGAATTGTGATGTTCAATCTTGAACTCTTCACACAACTCTGCCATCATCTTGTTATTAAGATTGGACCCATTATCAGTGATGATCTTGTTTGGAATCCCATATCGGCATATGATTTTTTTCTTGATAAAGCGAGTGACGACTTGCTTGGTTACGTTCTTGTAAGAAGCAGCTTCAACCCATTTGGTGAAGTAGTCGATGGCAACAAGAATAAATCTATGCCCATTTGAAGCTTGTGGCTCAATTCGTCCAATCATGTCTATGCCCCACATAGCAAAGGGCCAAGGCGATGTCAGGACATTCAGAGGAGTTGGAGGAACATGAATTCTGTCAGCATACACTTGGCATTTGTGACATTTCTTCACATACACATAGCAATCACTTTCAATCGTCATCCAATAATACCCTGCTCGCAAGATCTTTTTGGCCATAGAGTGCCCACTGGAATGAGTTCCAAAAGATCCTTCATGAATTTCCCGCATGATCAATTCTGCTTCGTGTCTATCCACGCATCTGAGCAAAACTGAATCATGGTTTCTTTTGTACAGGACGTCTCTTGACAAGAAGGATTTGGATGCTAACCTTCGAAGCGTTCGCTTATCACCAATTGTAGCATCTTCGGGATACTCTTGCTTCTCAACATACCTTTTGATGTCATAATACCATGGCTTTTCGTCATACACATCTTCAGTAGTGAGGCAATGGGCAGGGAATACATGTGCAGGCTCTTTGTAACGGAGGATCCTTATGTCCGGCACTTCTTTAGGGGAGCTAACTCTGAACATAGCTGCCAAGGTAGCCAAAGCATCTGCCAACTGATTTTCTTCTCGCGGGATGTGATCGAAAGTGATTTCCTCGAAAGCGGGCAACAACTCCAAGATATAGTCCCTATAAGGAACTAAATTGGGGTGTCGTGTTTCCCAATCACCTCTTACTTGGTGTATGACCAAGGCAGAATCCCCATAGACCTCAAGGATCTTGATCCTCATATCAATGGCTGCTTCGAGGCCCATTGTGCAATCAAAACATATTCTAGCTGTGAAAGGGATGTGAGTTTGACGAGGAGAAGTCAAAACTGCCCCAATACCATGGCCCATAGCATTTGATGCACCATCGAACGTGAGAGACCATCGCTCTCCTGGTTCGGGTCCTTCATTATCATCCAGTTTCATGATATCTTCATCAGGAAAGTCAAACTTCATTGACTGATACTCTTCTAATGGCTGATGAGCAAGATGATCTGCAAGGACACTTCCTTTGATGGCCTTCTGTGTGACATACTGGATATCATATTCTGATAAAAGCATTTGCCACCGGGCTAGTCTTCCTGTAAGGGCTGGTTTTTTAAAGATGTACTTTATCGGGTCCATTTTGGAGATCAATAGAGTGGTGTGAGTCAACATATACTGTCTCAGTCGGCGAGCGGCCCATACCAAAGCACAGCAAGTTTTCTCGAGTAGTGAGTAGCGGGATTCACAATCGGTAAACTTTTTGCTCAGGTAATAAATGGCGCACTCTTTTCGACCAGACTCGTCATGCTGGCCCAACACACACCCCATAGATCCTTCAAGCACAGTTAAGTACATAAGAAGCGGCCTCCCAGGAACCGGAGGCATGAGAATTGGTGGCTCTTGGAGATACTGTTTGATCTTTTCGAAGGCTTCTTGACAATGATCATCCCAACGGATATCTTGATTCTTGCGCAGCAACTTAAAGATGGGTTCACAAGTGTCAGTGAGATGGGAAATGAACCTGGCTATATAATTCAATCTCCCAAGGAACCCTCGAACTTCTTTTTCATTCTTTGGTGCTGGCATATTCTGTATTGCTCTTACTTTATCAGGGTCAACCTCAATCCCTCGTTGGCTCACGATGAATCCAAGTAACTTTCCAGATCGCACTCCAAAAGTGAACTTGTTTGGATTAAGCCTCAGCTTGAATTTTCGCAGACGAGCAAACAACTTCTCAAGATATACCAAGTGTTCTTCCTCAGTTTGGGATTTTGCAATCATATCATCAACGTATACTTCAATCTCCTTATGGATCATATCATGGAAAAGGGTCACCATCGCACGTTGATATGTTGCACCAGCATTCTTAAGACCAAAAGGCATCACCTTATAACAATACGTACCCCACGGAGTGGTAAAAGTAGTCTTGGTCATATCTTCAGGAGCCATCTTTATTTGATTATAGCCAGAAAAACCATCCATGAATGAGAATACCGAATAGTGAGCAGTATTGTCGACTAACACATCAATATGAGGCAGAGGAAAATCATCCTTCGGACTTGCCCTATTCAAATCTCGGTAGTCGACACACATGCGTACCTTTCCGTCCTTCTTAGGAACAGGTACGATGTTTGCAATCCAAGGAGGATATTCACACACAGATAAGAAACCAGCCTTCAACTGTTTTTCAACTTCCTCCTTGATTTTCAAATCCATATCAGGTCGAGTTCTTCGTGGTTTATGCTTTACAGGCAGACATTCGGGTTTGAGCAGTAACCTGTGCATAACTATATCCGTGTCTAAACCAGGCATGTCTTCGTATGACCAGGCGAAGATGTCAACATACTCTCGGAGTAGCTCAATCAACCTTCTCTTTACGTCACTTTGCAAAGCGGCCCCTATCTTGACTTCTCTCTTTGCCTCTTCTGTACCGAGGTTGATGATTTCTATGACCTCCTGATGTGGCTGAATGGATTTCTCTTCTTGTCTCAAGACTCTTGCCAATTCCTCAGGGACTTCACAATCTTCTCCAGTATCTCCATCAGCTTGGTCAATTGGATTCTCAAGGATATCAAGACGTGGAACTGTAACATTATCATTTTTGATGGAATCCGAGCCAGATCTGCACGATGGATGGTTCATGCCTTAGAATGCAACACATAAAGGAAATGAAAAAGGAGAAAAAGCTTTGCCATTTTTGAAAAAGTTTTTTAAAGTAAAAATGAAAGAAATGGAACAGTAATTGCATGCGAAAATATGATTTTCATTCAATATTAAACAAATTGAAACACATGGGGGGCCCTTCTTTATACAAGTGATCAAAATGCTTGGGGCGAAGCACATGATTTATCGAAACAAGAAAATTACATCTCCATAAAAGTGACTCTAGGGATGTCCAATATGGTCCAATTGTTAAGCTCCTGTCCAGGCGCAGCATGGCAAATGAATCTGGAGAGATCTTCTTCATCATCATCACCCACGGCGAGAACCTGACTTCCAGAACTAGTACTGGCACTGACGAACACTTGAGAAATCGGGGGGATCACCTTCTTTCCGAGGGTTGTGCTGAGCTTAGTAAAAGAGGATGGCTGGTATCCAAGCCCATACTTGTCTCGCTTCTCGTAGACATCAATCAGCTTGCCCCAGGCACCATGGGGAACACCAGCTTCTAAGAAAGCCTTAGCATCATTCAAGGATGAGAGGGGTGCTCCAGGTTCCCTCTTATTCTCGACCACAGGGAGTATGTCGACCGACACAATCTCTAAGGCTTGAAAGGGTGTCTCTTGTATCTCTCCCTCCACTTCCACATAACGGTATGTTGCCAGGTTGTTGACTACCAGATCCTCTTCACCAGTAATCACAACAATCTTGTCATTCACAACAAATTTCAAACACTGGTGGAGAGTGGATGTCACAGCTCCAGCAGCGTGAATCCAAGGACGACCCAAGAGGCAAGTGTACGAAGGGCGTATATCCATAACATAGAAGGCAATGTAGAACATGTGAGGACCAATCAAGACAGGCAGATCAATTTCCCCTTCCACGGACCTTCTAGAACCATCAAACGCCCTGACACTCATAGTGCATGGTCTCATCATAACCCCATCCATACTCAGCTTGAACAAAGTAGCTTTGGGCATCACATTAAGAGAAGAACCTGTATCAATCAGAACTCGAGACAACACAACATCCAAACACTTGACGGAGATATGCAACGCTTTGTTGTGTGCTCTACCCTCAGGTGGAAGTTCATCATCACAAAAACCCAGACAATTACCAGCAGCAATGTTGGTCACGACCCCTTCAAATTGAGGCACAGTAATGTCTTGAGTTACATGGGCTGAAGCTAGGACCTTCATTAGAGCATCGCGGTGAGCTTCTGAATGCACCAAAAGGGACAAGATAGAAATCTTAGCTTGAGTTTGGTCAAGTTGATCGATCACCTTATAGTCACTTTTCTTAATGATTCTCAGAAGTTGCTCAGCATCTTGTGCAGTACGGGTCTCAGGGGGATCAACAACAACTTGCTTCCCCTTCGCTTGTGCATTGGCATCTTTGTTTGTCTCTTTAGGAAGTGGAGGAGGGGCAGCAAAGACTCGACCACTACGAGTGATGCCACTAGTCCCAGCAATATTAGTGACACTCGAATTACCCACTGGAGGACAGTCATACTTCTTCCCTCGAATATACACAGCATTATAACTCCAAGGAACAGCCTTGGAATTACTCACAGAAGAGGGAACGAGAGATGAGGTTGAAGGGGTCAGAGGGGCATCTGGAACCTGAATGACCAACGAAGTTCTTGGAGCTTGAATAACCGAAGGAGTACTCGGAGCATGAATGACCAAAGGAGTACTTTGAGTCTCTGACACCTCTGCAGAATAGTAAGGGATCTCTAAAGTGGCCACATCTTCACCAGAAACAACCCTTTCCACTCTAAGAATACCTTCATCCATCAGCTTTTGAATCTCCTCCCTCAACCTGGCACATTCCTCTGGATTAGAAGAACATTGTAAACAGAAGTCATGTAGTTCACACAAAATCTCTTGTTGCATGAGGTGTTCTCTGACAGTTGCAAGCGGCATCTTAACCTCATTAACATCAGTTACCAGGATCTGTTCGTCGCACAATTCAATAGCATTGGTCGTTCCTGCATGAGGAGGCATAGGATTATTCTGCACGTTAGGACCAGTAGGAGCGAACGAGATAAGCTTGTCATCAAGAAGATCTTGAACCTTTAATTTGAATGCTCTACACTTTTCAATTGTATGGCCTGGAGCCCCTGAATGAAATTCACAACGGGCATTAACATCATATCCGGGAGGAAGAGGACTAGGTGGAGGACCAAGTTCACGAAGTTGTATCAACTGACCAGCAAGCAACTGAGGGAGAAGCTGAGCATATGACATCGGAACCGGATCTATACGCCTATCTTGGTACCTTGTCCTCTGTGGGCCCCTTTGACCTTGAGGCCTAGGATTCTGCTGACGATTCTGAGGAGCAGCAACTTGTTGTTGTGGGATGAATGGCTGTTGAGGTGCCACCCATGGCTGTGGAAGAGCAGCAGCATATGCTTGAGGGACATATGGGCCAGGAACAGCATAAGGCATTGGGTAATAAGGAGGTGGAACAACAGAGTATACAGGAGCTCGGCCTTGGTCGACAGAGGCGGTGCTAGTCTCACCTTCTTTCTTCTTCACAAATCCGGAGTATGGCTTCTTACTATTACCATTAGAACTGCCAGGATTAGTAACACCTTGAATGGTACCAGCTTTAACACAGTTCTCAACCCGTTCACCAATGATGACCACATCTGAGAAGGAAGGAGAAGTATTACTAACCATGTGCTGAAGATACGGCCCTTTTAGAGTTCCCATAAACAGATCAATCAATTCACGGTCCAAGAGAGGAGGTTGGACTCGAGCAGCAAGTTCACGCCACCTCTGGGCGTACTCCTTGAAAGACTCTTCAGACTTTTGTGACATATTTTGCAGCTGGGCACGGCTAGGAGCCATAGCAGTATTGTAGTGGTATTGTTTCAAGAAGGCATCAACAAGTTCTCCCCAAGTACTGACATTAGACCTCTCGAGTTTCATATACCACTCCAACAGGGCTCCAGTGAGACTGTCTTGGAAGAAATGCATAAGCAGAGGTTCGTTCTCAGCGTGAGCGGCCATCTTACGGCAATAGGAACGAATGTGAGTCTCTGGGCAGGTAACTCCCTTGTACTTATCAAAATCTGGCACCTTGAACTTCAGGGGAATAACAATCCCAAGTACCAAGCACATAGCAGCAGTGTCGAAACTCGAAGTTTTAGCAACCTCAACAGCCTTAAGGCGTTCTTCAAGAGCTTGGTACATCTTAGTAGTCTCGGTCAACTCAGCAGTAAGATCATGTTCAAGATCAATAACCTCGTGATGGTCGTCCACTACTTTAAGTGTCTCATTAATAGGAGTCTCCTTAGTTTTCACTCCTCCCTCAACAGAATTGGTAGGAGCATCCTTGACCAATCCAGCGACGCTCTTTCTGAGCTCCTCTTGTCCTTGGACGACGACATGGAGAGTCTCCATAAGTTGGGTCATTCTTTCCCCCATAACATCCATATCCCTACGGAGGGCAGCTTGATTCTGTTCAAATTGGTCCATGATTCTCTTCTCGTTGTTCCTGGTGCGGTAAGGATGTAAGGAAGTCAGCTTTGTCGTTGAAGCAGAAATCTGTTGCTGAAAGGGACCCCAATTAGTTTCTTGTACAATAACCTGAAAATGCAATGTGATAATGTGAATGCATGAGTGCATGTGTGCGTATGACGTGATGTGCCATTTTCAGAGTATCCAAGATTTAATATTGATCCAGAATAGCTAACAATGTGACAAAAGATAAGTATCAAGAGAAACTAGTTCTTTTTCATTCATAACAGAAATTTAAACTTGGGCAAGCCATTCATCAACAAGATAGTTCAACAAGGGAAATAAAAGACCCCATCCAACAAGCCTGGTGGTGGTCGAGACATACAGACTCAAACATCAATCCATCTGAATATAAAATAGAGGCCCTCCTTGTCTGAAATGCTCGTCGCTCCACTTCTTAGTTTCATCAAACAGTTTCTTGGTTGCTTCTCGATCTCTTCCTTTAAGAAGGCTTTGAATCACCTCATCTTTGCGAAACAAATGCCCATCCAACTTCTTGCAGCACTCCCTAAGTTCGTCACATCCTTTACATCCTGGGAGATAATCCTTCTCAGGTGCATTCTCCATACTTGCCATTTGATCTCTGAGCTTGACATTCTCTTCTGTTAGTCGAGCGGAGCGGAGGTGACTTCCTTTCAGCTGTGTATCAACTCCTATTCTCTGAGTAGTCTCATCTTCCAGTTTCTTTTTCATAGTCCTCAGCTGATATTTAGTCTCTTTTTCTAGTTGGAGCTTGTGGGCTTTCAAGTCTTCTCTGTACTCTTGCTTGAGCTTCTCTTCTGCCTCTTTTATGGCCCTTTTTATGATCTTCTCGTTATCCTCGACAACAATAGTGGTAGCTTTTTCACCCCTTTCAGTTCTAGTCCTCTTTTGAACTCTGGAAGATCCTCCTTTCAACATTTTAACTTCATGTGCTAATTCAGCCCTTTTCTGATTCACCAAGAAGTACTCTATCTTAGCATCTTGCCCCTTCTCACGCAACCGGATGTTTTCCACATGTACTTGGGTATAGTCTTCAGCTGGCACGGTGGCAGTTAAAACTTCAGGTGGTTGCTCATACAATGGTTTAACCTTCGGGAAAGGCAACAGGCGCTCCTTGACTCTATCTTTCACCCAATCAGTGTAGGCTTGTTTAGCAACGGCATTCTTCCCTCCTAAGGAAGTTCGGTCATCTGTATGAATACTATTCCAGGCGCTCCTCACTTTTTCTAGACCCTCTGGATCAGCCCCTTTCTCAAAGCAAACAGATTCAAATATTTCTTTGTCTAATGGCTTGTCCTTTAGCACAAAACCCAACTGGCGCAGCGCTAGCCTCGAATTGTAATTGATAACTCCTTTTGTTCCTATGAGGGGAACGTTGTCAAAACTACCACATCTAGTAATAACCTCCTCTATCCCTTTCCCAAGGTGATACCAAACGATGTCATTCGCCGTAAGCCCCATGATCCTTTGAGGCCATTTCTGTGAGTCCCTTGTTGTGACAAACGGTCCACTTTTAGGCAAGTGTGAAGTGAACCACTCGTATAGCAACGGTAAGAAGCCTCCAACTGCTCCCTTCGTCCCATACCTGGAATGAACAGCATAATAAGTATCCGCCAAAAGAGTAGGCACGGGGTTTTGATCCATAAAGAGGCAAATGGCAGTGAGATCGACGAAATTCGGGATATTCGGGAACAACACCAAACCATAGATCATAACAGCTAAGAGAGCATTGAATTCTTTCCATTTCTTCTCAATAACAAGGGCATTAGCTTTCCTCATCAGAAATTTAACATAGAATCCGTGGGTTCCACCGTTAGGCTTCCAGTTATCTGTAACATCTTTCATGCTCAAATAAAGAGCACCAGCAATTCGATCCATTTTCGGTTTCTCAGGTACACATACAAAAGGGATCCTATGTTGAACCTTAATCTTGAGGATGTCAGCATATTCTTCAAGGGTTGGTGCCAATTGGTAATCAAGAAAGGTGAAACATCGTAACTCAGGATCATAGAACTGAAGAAGCGTGTATAGAGCCCATTCATCAACCCGAGAAGTCAACATGTGTAAGATATGGCCATATGTCTTTCTGAACTCATCCAAGTTATGCCCAGTAACTGAAGTGCTCAAACGAATCAGAGGCGTTATATCCTCACGGAAGAAACTGCAGGTGAAGGTACGCCTAGTAACCTCTTTGGTAGCGGACACGTTGTTAGCCATCCTGGATGAAAAGGTAGTAACCTCAGATACCCTGAAAAAATGGCATGCATATGAGAGATAATAAATTTCTTTTTTCTTTCTCTTTTTTTTTTTACAACATCTTTTCTTTCTTTTCTCTTTTTCCTTTTCTTTTCTTTTTTTTTGGAATTTAAATATGCCATGATGTAAATGATGCAATGGAAATCCCTCCAATGTGGGAAAACTGTATTGTTGTCTCTGAATGAGGTCGGACGACATAAGGTCAGAATTCCGGCATAGGTACCACACAACCACGACGACAATAGTCACCAACAGAACAGAATAGTCACCAACGGTACCTCTCATGTATATCCCTCCCCACTCACAGGTCAATCTAGGTCAGGGTAGGTCAAAAGGTCTCCAGCGTTAACAACTCTCCTGGAACACCATCATCGTTGCAAATACATGCCAACAACGGTATCCCATTTGAGTCTCGACTGGTCGTGGGTCTCATGATCGCAATCAACAGAACCTGACATTCTGTTGGCGTCATGACTATCCACTCTATCCTAGGTATTCTATGTGTCAACTCTGGCCTGGGTATTGGGCCTTTTACCTCATAGAACATCCCACCCAACCTGCAAACAGAGAAAGTATGTGGTCCCCACGGGGACCCATAATATAGTCCAGATGCATGCGGAAAGTAAATATGATATGCAAGCAAGAAATAAACATGATGTGCAAGAATATATACAGGATGAAAACATATAAGCAAACAAATAAACACCCAAAGAAAAGAAACAAACAAAGGCTAGGATCGACTCGCTAAGAATGGACCAGCACAGGTCTAGCAACATCCCCAGCAGAGTCGCCAGCTGTCGCACGCTCGCGAAAAATGAACATAGTCGCCACCAATATATTTATCCCATAAGGGAAAGGAATATCAGAAAACCTAACAAAGGAAGGAACAGGGTCCTGCGACCAGAGAATCCAGGAACGGGAGTCGGTTACGCAAGGGGAAGGTGCTAGCACCCCTCGCGCCCATCGTACTCGATGGTATCCACCTATGTTTGTTTCTATCTAAAGGGTGTGTACTATGTCGATGTCTATATGCGAATGAATGCAAAATGTAGGGAAAAGAAAGAATTGTACTCGCACGGGCCCTATCCCGCTGCCTACGTATCCTTTTCAGGAATCAGAGTTACCGTAGCTCGGCTCACGATTTTCTGTTTGTTTTTGTGTTTTTTAGTTGGGCGGAGTTAACGTTCGCGCTCTTGCATAAGGGATCGACCTACGATGCGTACAAGCAGAAATAACCGTGCCCTTAGGTGCCAACGAGGCAAAAGAAAAAGAAATGATTGGTTTGTGTCTTTTAGGGTAGATGAGTGATGAACAGTTCCCAATACCGGGCCACTCATCACTTTCTCTACTTTGTTTTAGTTTTGAACCATTGTTAGGTGTTTTAAGTGTTTTTGGTTGTGTATTTTTTAAGGGAATTTACTTCGCGATTCGAATCACATAAAATGTATAATGATCGAGAAGCAGATTAGGGAATGAATCCCACTCACTTCCATCCCATTATGTAATGCTCGAGAAACAGATTAGGGAATGAATCCCACTCATTTCTCTCCCATTAATTAATGTTTGAGAAACAGATTAGGGAATGAATCCCACTCATTTCTCTCCCATTAAGTAGTGACCGAGAAACAGATTAGGGAATGAATCCCACTCGTTTCTATGCCACTAAGCGATTGAGAAATAGATTAGGGAATTAATCCCACTCATTTCTCTATCACTTTCTTAATGTGATTCGCATCTTCCTTTTATTAAGTATTTTAAAGGTTGAAAAGGAAAAAGAATGCAAAAGGGAACTAATCCTAAATTCTAGTCTAAGTTGTCTATACAAGTCTAAATCCTAATGTTAACATGGGATAGATTCTAAAAGAAGCAATAAAAGGTACTAACAAAAGTAGGCCTAAAATAAGGCCAAGAATAAGAGCAATAAAATCACACAAGCATCATACAAAAATGACCATGAAATAGTACAAAACGATTCAAGCATTAGTACAAAAATGAAACTAAAAAAACTACTATTTTTATGGGTTTTTATAAAAGAACTCAAATGTCAAAATTAACCTAAAAGATCTACTATTTTTTATGGTTTTTTATGAAGGAAATTGAATTCTAATTAACTAAAAAGAATTAGCCTAAACTAACATTTTTATTGATTATTTTCTATGTCATTTTTATATTACCTAGAAATCAAACAACGATTATGATTCTAAGTATTGTTATTATCTAAAATATTAGAACAAAACTATAATTTTTTACATGCTTTTTATCATCTAAAAATATGGTAAAAAAACTATGTAAGAAGACCTAAAATCTATCAAAATAGTAATGGTTTTATCATGTTATTAATCAATTAAAGGAAAAATTATTTGTGAAGTGAGTCTAAAGTTTAGTCATTGATTTTAAGCATTTTATGTGATTTAAAATTGGAGTTATGAGCTAAAAAAAATAAAAGCAAAACAAAAATAGAGTGAAATTCTAATCTGCACAGGTGGGGGTGTAACAGTAATGTTAATATGGACTAACAAAAGGTTATACGCAAGGCTGGGTCCAGAACAGGGGGTGTGGGAATAGTAAAGGCGTTTGGGCCCAGGTTCCCCAACAGGTGGTGCATTAGTCATCCAGGGGTGTGGTTTGGAAACGTAACAAGGCCCAGGATAGTGAAGCCCAACGTCACAAGCCAATTCCATTCTGTTTCCACTTTTCATTATTTTTATTCAGCATTATTAGCACATGTGATTTATTTCTTTTAATGTGTAACGTAGGATGGCAAATATATCAACTGGTCAAGGTTTTATTTAAGTGACTAAAGACAAAAAAGAAAGCGTGGCCAATCACACGATGACAACACACTCAGCCAATGATTGTAATAAGACGGAAAAGCAAATAATATGGGAAGGAAGCCAGCGCATGGATGCCACGCGTCTGCTATAAGAAAAAATCAAGAAAAACCAGCTGGCGGCCGGAGATGACCTCCGGTCATCTTCTCCGGCGAAAACCCTACCGGAATCAGACCAAAATTTCCAGAAATTTAAAGGACCGGCATCGTTCGACTCAGAATTCGTCACTGAGTTTGGATCTGTACTTCGTTTCATCTAATTCTTCTTCTAATATGCTAATCGAAACGAAACATAGAACCCTAACTTTTAACAAATTCACCATAACAAAATCTGAGCATATCAAAGAGATTAGCAACATTCATAGAACTCTAATATAAGGTTTACACATTCCAATGGCAGTCATCTTAAGCAAGCTGAATTCAAACATCAAGAATACAAAGGCACAAAGATGCAATGCAAACGTGGATACATGTGATGCTGAGAAGTTCATGAGATTTACCTGTTGAGTCTTGAACTGAGAGCTAGCGAAATACTCTACGAGGCGAACTCCTTGATGCTGATGACGGCGCTGCGATGCTACAACCTCAACGTGCGTGGTGATGCTGACCAAGGCGTGATGAAGACCGATGATGGAAGAGAGTTATGGCAGTTGTTGATTGATGAAATCAGAGATGACGATGAAGAATGATGAAGTTTGACGATGGTGGTGGTGGTTCGGAACCGTGGTGGTGATGACTGATGATGAAGTTGAAGGTCGCGTGAAGAGAATGGTGGTTAGAGGCAGTTACGGTGGCCGGAGAAATTTGTTAGAGTTTGTTAGGGTGGCCGGAGTCGGTTACCATGGTGGTTAGGGGTGGCTGGCAAGTGGATGAGGGAGAGGGAAGTGAGACTGATGAGAGTGTGATGGCGTGAAGCTGGGAAAGAAGAGAGAGTTAGAATGTGAGTGTGTGAAGTGAATGAGTGGTGGCAACTTTATATAGAGAGTGTATGAACTTCCTCTTTGATGAATGAGAGAAGTGGGACTTTTTCAAGACTTAGTGAACAAGGGTGGTCGTTTGTAGCATGGTTTCAATGAGCTTTTTTAATCTCAGGTTCTGCATGGGCCTTTGTAGCAATGAATGATAATGACTTGTTAGTAACATCTTCATGCAACACCATCCCAAGACACTATCTTTAATCATGTAAAACTATGGCTATAGCTCACCATCTTACTCAAACTTGGAGCCAATTTAGAGAGACCATTGCATAGTTTAAATTTGAAATTGAAGGTTTCTTGAGATGATGCTTGGAAATGTAGAAAAGTGAGCTGGAACATGGTGGGTTGTTGCTGCATGTGGCTTGTGCGCGTGACCTGGGAGTTTGTACTGATGCCTTTGCCAATACCCACTTTCCAGGAGCATGACTTTGGATGCCTCTTACTAGCTCAATATGTGTCCAAAATTAATGACATTGGATTCAATGGATAGGGAACATGGCAAAGAGCGCTTTAGGGTCAAGCTTGTTCAATATGGAAATTTGTGGAGGAAGAAAAATAGACTTGAATTTGGTCCACCATGTGTTTGATGATATGCACGCGCATGACTTGGTTTTCTGCCTTGCCCGGATGCTGGACTTAGTCAGTGTGAGGGCACAACTTTAAAAGCTTGCAATTCATTCAATATTTGTTCAATTGACTCAACTCTTGGCTTGTTGGAAAGAAGACATGGCAAGGATTAGAATGATACCAAGTTTTCTTCCATGGCATTTTTGTAGAGCTCTGAAATTGACTTGAGATTTGGCATGCCATGTGCTTGACGAAATGCCTGGTCATGACCTGGCTTGTGACTAGGATTATGACTTAGGTTGAATGGATTTTCAGTAACTTCAAACCACTTTATCTCTTCATACAAGCTTCAAATGAAAAAGTGTCCAACTACAAAGTTGTTCTCCTCCATGAGAGGAACAACTTTGATGTTGGAAATTTCTCCAGAAAATTCCATTTGCCACATGTAAATCAGGGCTGAAGTGGACTGCTCATCAAGATTTAAAACCTTCAAAAAATTTCTAAGTGTTGAAACTTTCCTTTTTTGTCATTTTCCTATTTTTGGCAACTTTTTTGTCAAACTCCTGATTTTATCCATTCTTTGACTTTTCTTGACTGATTTTCCACCAAAAGTCAATATTTGAATAATTCTTCTGATTTTGACCCAAAGGTCAACTGTTCTGAATTTTTCTGATTATTGATGAAATTCTGATTAAATCTCCTCCAGTCAAATGAATACACCCACATAGTCAACATGAAAGCTTCTCACTCATAAAATCCATTCCTGATTAAATGTTGACCGGAAAGTCAACTGGTTGACTTTCGTCAAGGAAGCCCTGATTAGGAACAACCAAATGAATTACGAGCTTGTACACTCCCCTAATGCCTTGAGTTGAGAAGAACCCTAATCCAGGAAGACTTCAATGAAAACAAAGCCACATAATCACACCTTAGATCCTCACATTTGGGTAGGACATTCCTTGCCATAAGAGTTCTTTCTTGCTAGTCTTTGATTGACACCAATGATATGCATGCATAAGTATGGATTATGACCTAAGTGATGTATGTACATGAATGCAAAGCCTAAGCCAGTTAGAAGTAAAGGGGTAGGACAAATTTGGGGTATGACAGTTATTGCCCATTATTTGGCATTTTGGAGAGGGCTTATGCCCTGATGGTACCACATGCATAGTAGGGAGTCTGTTGCATTGCATTATCAAGGTTATGATATGATTAATGAATTATTTGTTGTTGGTGATTAATGACATGTCGTTGAATGATGAACGATGCTAATGTTGTATGAAGCGGTGAAATTATGTATGATTTATATCTCTTATGTTATTTATCAATCATGCATTCCTTTATATTGTAAAATATCTCACCCCTTCTGTTTGAATGTTACCCCTATGTTGGTAACGTGCATGTAATAAAGAATGAAGGCTAGTTACCTTCAAGTAGATCGAGTCGGGATTGTCGCTCTGATACGTAACACTCGGGGGGGATAAACGGTATTATTTGTTATTTGTTTCTTGTTAATTTAAGTGCTTATTGAAGTATGTCTACAGCTTGAAGCTGAATTTGTTGGATTAAAATGTCATGACGTTCCTAAGATTGAATATGTGGAATTCTGCCACGTAATTGTGTTATACCCCAAAATTTGCCCGCATCTTTTTTCAAGAAAACTTCAATCTAAAAATTAAGAGTTTCATATAATCTTGGATTTTCATATCCTGATTTATGAATACTTGGTTTTTAGAATTTTTCTTATACGGTATTTTGGCTCGCTGTTGAATTTATTCTTACGCAAACGCCAATTATTGTTTATTACTTCTCACACGCTATTTATTTGATATTTATTTACGGATAAATAGTACTGACGCAATTGGTACAGAGTTAAATCTTTTGCAGGCGCATAGTCCGGGGATTCAGACTGTACTGGTAACAAGTAAATTATTATTAATTTTTTGTTTCCCACTAATTTTTGTACTATATTCCATTATTTTCAAAATCTTTTCCTTTCTTTTCAAATCTCTTCTTTCAAAATCAAATCCTAACTTTATTCTATACATCTCTCTTTTTTCCAACACTATCATACACTTTCTTTCAAATCTCACTTCCACTCAAATTTTCCTTTTGTACGGAATCACTTCATTCCCCAACGTCTCTATCCTTCTTTTCATTCTATAAATACCTCTCATTTTTTCCATAAAATCTCACATCAAATTCTAACTCATCTCTCAAATTTCTACTCCATATTCATTCTCTCTTCTTCCCCCGGCAAAAATGGCGAAGCGGATGGAAACGTGTTTTCTTATGATCATCACCGTCGTGGTGGTAATCATGTCCTTCTTCTGTCTGCATAGCCCTGAAAAATGTGGACCTGGGATGTTGACACTCCCAATCATCTACATGTTATTGTTTGTAGCATGGGTTATTAATCGTCATTCTTAAAGTTTGCCGTATCTCTTATTTCTTAATGTACCGTTTACTCGTCGTACTATTCATTATAGTATGTAATATTTGTACTGTCAGTATTAAATGTCGTACTATTTGTCATATTGTTGCTTAATTATCCAGATAATATTTTGTGTGTTTTCTGCCAGTTAAATATTTATTTTTCTGTGCATTAAATGATTTTCAGGGTCATTATCGGTAATTTTGCTCGCATACAGTATTTATTATTTATTTACTACGTCTGTGTTTTACTAACCACTCATGTAAATAAATCTTCACCATTAACACAAAAACAAAAAAACAAAACAAAAACAAAACAAAAACAAAAAAAATATATTAACTTTGACTGTTGAATTTTCACTCTAAACAGTCAGTTGACAGTCAAACCGCTGACAGTGCAATTCTTCGTGTTTTGTACCATCAATCAAATCAATCTTTTGCATTTCAAAATTCCAAGATTTTTTGTTCTATAAGTCTTCTGAATATCACATGATTAGCAGAGACTCAACACTGCACAAAAATCAGGTACGCTTAACTGTCTCCTACACAAACAGTCCCTGACTAGGGTTTCTTGTTTTTTTCAGGAGAACAAGATTTTGAGACCTCAAATGGATTTCATGGACCTCCATATATCTCAAAGTACCATCATACAAATTTTCAAACTTCAATTCGCTCAGACGCACAGTCAGCAGCTCAAACAGTCAACAGACGACCCGTTTGACCAAAAAAGTCAACAGACAGTCAAAAATGAAATTTTTTGTCAAAGTCCATATTTTGTCAAAGGATTCATCATTTGATCATTGGATGATCATAATTCATCAAGGAAAGATCAAAAATCAACAAAACCCTAAGATTCAAAATTAGGGTTTTCTCCTAAAAAGTCAACTGAACTTTGACTGGTCATAACTCTCTCATCCTTCATCCAAAAAATTCAAACCAAAGCTCATTTTTAAGGAAATTCAATTATCTTTCAAATGCAATTGGTACCATGGTCATTAGATTCACCATTTGAAAAATATGAATCAAGATATAACAGGTCATTTTCAAAGTCAACAAAAAGTCACTTTTTTCAAAAGGACACACAAGGAGAATGGAAAATCATTTTGACATGAGACCAAAGACATTGGTTAGAGGACTCTTTGAGGTTTCCAAAAAGTGCAAGAACTCCTTCATATGACAAAAATTGAGGGATTTACACCTTGTTGAAGTTGACCATTTTTTGGGAAAATGCATGAAATCAACATTGATCAAAAATGTATTTTTTCCAAATGGGGCCTAATTTCCATAATCCAAACATGTCTACCATGATGTAAAGGGCCTCCCACGACCAAGACAAAGCCCACATCATTTTTGTTCCATTTTTGGTTTAATTTTATCATATTTAAGATTAAATTGAAAAAGGAAAATGGAAGGATAATGCATAGCTTTGTTTCTAAGCATGACTCATCAAAGATCATTCAATATGCTGCAGCCAAGGAAGTACAGCAGGAGAAGTGTGGAAAATTCAAGCTATGGTGGCTTGAATTCAAAGCTACATATATATTAAAAAATTCAAAATTCAACAAAGACATAAATGCTTCTTAGCTTAGTTTCTAAGCACTTCTTTGCTTATATAAGAGCTAGCATACTTCAGTAATCAAAGGGAGACAAGTTCAGAACCTAAGCATTACTTGTAACATACTTGTACCAACTTAAATTTTTCAAAGAAATCCAAAATCCGAATTTTAATTTCTAGCTTGTTTCAGTTCAAACTAAACACTCAAACACAACCCTCAAGCATCATTGAATATATCCCAATCAGTTTCAAGCCTTGGAACACTCAGAATCGACCACTAGACCTCACGGTTTGCTCGAACTAAAACTTAAAAAATCTCATCACACATGCATATTTAACAAGATGTAGACTCATATTTAAGTTTAGTTTGAGGTTCTGATCGTTTCTGGATAGTTAATTACAGTTTGGTTGCATATACACGAAGTTACCATTCTAGGGTTTGTGAACTCAATTTTAGGGCTTTTCATTAGAAGCAAAATTAAGTAAAATTAATGGCATATTCGAACTCAGTGAATCAAGCCAAGTCGAATGGACATGTCGCGTCAAATTTCTTTTCATGTTTTCCCCTATTCGCTATTTTGCAGGTTTGGAACTCATCTATTATAGCGCTTTTCTCATAAAAGCGTTGTTAAATGTGCTGGCGAGAGGTTGAAGACGATGAGGTGTCCTCACCTCATTGGACAAGACACGCGCGTGTTTTTTTAAATTACCTACGGATTCAGTGTCTGCAGGTGTGTCACGTGTGGTGGTCCCTCACAATCCAAGCCATCAGATCCATTCACTCATCAATCCAACGCATCAGAATGAGCCCCCATATCATGGACTTTATTTAATAACCACACCTGATCATTTATTTCATATTTTCTATTTTTATTTTAATTTCTTTGCAAATTTAATTTAAATAGTTCTAAAAATCCAAAAAATACACAAAAAATATTTTTATGTTTATAAAATAATATTTTATTTTCTGATATAAAAATATTTTATTTTTCTTCATAATTTAAATATTTTGTATAATTAATTAGTATATATTTGCATATTTGCTTTTTAATTATTTCAGCCAATCAAAAAATCATAAAAAAATTTGTTCTTTATATTAAATATAGTTTATATATTATAAGCTAATTTTGTACATATTTAGAATAATTTTCTCTTTAAGTTTTAATTATTTGTGTAATTATTTGTATAATTATATGATTATTTAACTTAATAATTTCAAAATCAATTTCAAAAATTCCATAAAAATTAGTTTTGTTTTAAAATTAATTAATAAGCATTTTGAACATATTTTAAACTTAATTTTTAGGTTTATATTTTATTTCCATCTTTTTCTCATTTTAATTAAATTAATCATGCATTAATTCTAATTAAAATCAATCATCAAAAAATCCAAAAATATTTCTTTTATTTTCTTGCAATTTAAATTCCTAGATAAATGTATAGGTTGTCAAATTCATGTAAATAGCGTAGTTTACATTTCCCGCACAATCGATGTAATAGCGTAGATTTACTTTCCGCATTTTAAATTCCAGCACATATAAAACCGCGTGTATGTCAAAGATTAAAATTGAATCGTTAGATCACTAACTTCAAAAGATAAAATATCTGAATCAAAACACAATCACACTCGCACCTCTTAGGGTAATCCCTCTTTCACTCTTTTCAAAATCAAAATCAAATTCTACTGTTTCAAATGCAAAATCGAACTTTCGTTTACATCCGGTAAAAGGATAGTTTTTTAAAGGAAATGGGAAAAGACCTTATAACTTATGGTAGACCTCCTAATTTGCTTGCTCAGATCAAAACAAACAAATCTCTCATATATCATTGTTTTTTCAAAATAAAACTTTCAAAAAAGACAATACTTTGTATATATCCAAACAAGGATCATTACGAAGTTAACGTTCGTTTTTCAAAAACATCTTCGAAAGATAAAACACTTTGTATACATCCGCACAAGGATCATTACAAAGTCAATTTACAAAGGTATTTGAAACCACATACAAGCATTTCAAGGCAATAGAAAAGTGATTGAAAACAAGTGAGCTAAGCAAACTAAAGAGCCCATGGATAACCATGGATACAAAGGGTGCTAACACCTTCCCTTTGTATAACCTACCCCCTTACCCAGAATTTCTTAAAGGTCTTTTTCTGTTTCTTTTATAAACCTTTCCTTAGTTGGATAAAATAAAAGTCGGTGGCGACTCTCTGATTTTCAAAAACACAAAAGCAGAAAGAAAAGAGTCAGTTCGCGTATCTCTCCGCGAGAGGTATGGTAAAAAACCGAGGGCGACAGAACTGGCGACTCTACTGGGGACTACTTTCAAAAAACAAAATGTTTTCAAAGGGGTTACCTTTAGAGTATAGATCACTTCGATGTTTTCGATTGCTTGACTTGATTGCTCTATTTTTCAAAGGTTTGTTTGGGTATTTTGCTTGTGTGAAAGATTCTAACCCGAATCTCGAGATACCTTAAGTATGTGACAATAGACCAAGGAAACTATACAGCATGTACCGATACGGTTGATCTGGTAGTCACCGTTAGTGCGATACTTTGGTTTATACTGATGTCCCTTGAAAACGATCAAGGAGTATATTAGGCTTCCGAAATGTCATTAAACACTAATTTGTCTTAGAACCTTTTAGTTGAACTTGACTTGTGGCCTATTAAGTGGCTAGCTTTGAAATTGATCGAAGTTAGTTATCCTCGAGGAATATTTTTGATCGGCCGTCCGAGCGCCGTATTGAGATGTTGTCTCCAAGGATCATAGAACCCAAATACTATTCTAGGACATGTTTTAACCAACTCAACTTCAGTGGGGAGGGTATCACCTATGAACTTCATGCAAGCCTTTGAACCTAAGGCTATTGTTTGATTTGTTTGTGTTTGCCACATGTTTGACATCATAACATCATAAGCATCATAAGCATATCATTTTCTCACTAATCATTTCAAGGATCAAAGAGTTTACCTTTGTTCTGTTATTGCAGGTAATGGCTCCCGCCACCAGAGATTACATCCGAATCAACATCTCAACGGTGCAATCTGAACTAAAAGACTTAGTATCAGAATTTCCCAAAAATGCTCAATTCACCGAAAAGCACGGTCACCTACTCCATTTGGTTACCTCAAAATTTGAAGAAGACATGATACGGGTCTTGTTCCAGTTCTTTGATCCCGAACATCATTGCTTTACCTTTCCTGATTACCAGTTAGTACCCACCTTGGAAGAGTTTTCTGAACTAATTGGATTACCTGTTCGAGATCAATTACCTTTCACTGGTTTAGAAAGGATTCCAAAACCTGAAATCATTGCTGCTGCCTTACATTTGCGAAAGTCAGAAATCGAGTCCAATTGGGAAACAAAGAGCGGAATCCAGGGTTTGCTTGCTAAGTTCTTAATGGAAAAGGCTCGATTACTACTAGAAAACAAAAGTTATCCAGCTTTTGAGAAGGTTATAGCTCTTTTGATCTATGGGTTGGTTTTATTCCCTAATCCCGACCAGTTCATAAGTGTGCACATTATCAACCTTTTCTTAACCCGTAACCCGGTACCGACCTTGCTGGAAGACATTCTACATTCTCTACACACTCGTACCATGAAGAAACGAGGAACTCTTATGTGCTGTATACCACTACTGGCTAGATGGTTTACATTTCATCTTCCCCGATCAGTGTTGAGAAATGAACAAAGAATGCAATGGTCTCGCAGGATTATGTCTTTGTCTCATTCAGATATCCGGTGGAACAACTTCTTTCAAAGAGACATTACTATCATTGACCATTGTGGAGAGTACCCTAATGTGCCACTACTTGGCATCAAGGGAGGCATCACTTACAACCCCTCTCTAGCTTTACGCCAATTCGGATATGCACGGAGAAACGGTCCTCATGACATGATTATCCGTGGCATTGTGTTTGATTACGAGAATGATTCCCACAGACATCGAAGAAGGTTTATACATGCGTGGGGCAGTGTCTATAGAATAGAAAGCAAAACTTTGGGGCAATGGAATTCTATTCCTATGGAACCTTACCTCAGATGGGTGCGTACTCATGCTCAGAAATTCATCACGCCATATCCCGCTATTCTACCTGTGACTATCGAGCCAGAAGTCGAAGGAGACGAACCTCAAGTTATTCTACATCCGGATATGCCAACTGACCTGGAAGAGTTGCAGAAATCTTGGGTTCTACTAAAAGAGGAAAGAGACACCTTCAAAGCACACTGTCAAGACTATGAAAGAAGATTATTGGAGCTCACCGGACAACTCCAAGAAGAACAGCAGATCAACACATTCCTGGGTGCGAAGAGAAAGCGTCCATGGGAGACCTGAGGGATCCTTCATTTTCTTTATTTATTTCTGTTTTGTAAGCCCGAATGAGGCAAAAGAAAAAAGAAAAAAAAAGAGAAAAAAGAAATAAACTGTTTAACTAATAAATGTTTGTTTCTCCTTTGTTTTAACAAATCTAAATTCTAAGATCCTTGAAAACATTGCATATACATTTCATTCATTGCATATGCGTTTCATTCATACACATTGCATAACAGGCTCACATGACGGATTTCTCATCTCCTCGCTGTTTATTTCAGTTAGAAGAGATGGAATCTGAGACAAGCATCAAGAATCTCGAAGCACAGAACGCCCAAGTTCAGGTAGCAATTCTGGAACTAGCAAAGGGGCAACAAGAACTGAAATCCCTGATAACCAAGAAGAAAAAGAAGCCCAAAGGATCTGTAGGCTTGAGTCACCTGAAAAGGAAGATCAAAATCCCAGTCAAAAAGTCCAAAAAGCAACCGATCCCTGAAATAGTCGGTGATGGTGAACAAGGAGACAATCACAGCAACCAGGGTTCTGCCAAACCCTCCCTCTCTTCTAATGAAGAAGATTATCATTCTGGAGATGAACAGGATAATGACAAATACCAGCAGTTGGAAGAACGCATGAAAGCTATGGAGATACAAAAAATACCTGGTTTAGATTTCGATGATCTGGGACTCGTCTCAGATGTTGTTATCCCTCCAAAGTTCAAAGTTCCTGTCTTTGCAAAGTATGATGGAATTTCTTGCCCAAAACTACATCTGAGGTCCTATGTAAGGAAGATACAACCTCATACAGCAGATAACAAATTGTGGATTCACTTCTTCCAAGAAAGCCTGTCGGGTACACAACTCGAGTGGTACTACCAGTTGGAAAGTACAAAAGTTCATACCTGGGAAGATTTAGCTGCTGCTTTTTACAAACAGTATCAATACAATGCTGATCTTGCACCAACCCGTACTCAATTAAGGGGCATGTCCATGGCACCAAAAGAAAGTTTCAAAGGATATGCACAAAAGTGGAGAGATATGGCTGGAAGGGTTCAACCACCCTTATCTGATCGCGAGCTGGTCGACATGTTCATGGGCACTCTAACTGGCCCTTTCTACAGTCATTTGCTGGGAAGCTCATCATCAGGTTTCACTGACCTGATATTGACTGGAGAACATGTCGAAAGCGGCATTCAAAGTGGAAAAATTCAAATAGGCTCTTCCTCTGGTACTACAAAAAGGCCCATCAGTGGGAGGAATGAGGTCACTACAATGCAAAGTCTGAAAGGTTGCAAAAGTGAGCATCACCAATCTGTAGGGGCAGTTCTGATCTCCGCATCTGCGCCTCAAAAAGATCAACCGCCAAAATATACGCGTCGGCCAGATGCACCAAGAAGAAATTTCACCAGAATCAATATGCCAATCTCTCATGCATTACAGCATTTGTTAAAAGCAGATCTGATCACATTAAAAGACCCTCCAAAGAATGTCAACACTTCCTCTCCGAGTTATCGCCCCGATGCAACATGTGCGTATCACTCTAACTGTCTAGGACATGACGCAGATCACTGTTGGGCCCTGAAAAATAAAATACAAGACATGATAGATGCTGGGGAAATTGAGTTCGATCCTCCAGAGACTCCAAATGTCATCACGGCACCTATGCCGAAGCACGACAAGACCGTCAATGCTATCATAGACACTGTTTACATCTATAATGTGACAGAATTGTCGACTCCGCTCCTCGAAGTCAAAAGAAAGCTAATCCAAGCTGGTTACTTTCCAGGTTGTGACCCTGATTGCTTTTATTGCACACACCTACCCAATGGTTGTGAAAATCTGAGAATGGGAATTCAAAAGTGGATGGATCGCCGTATCATTATGTTTGAGAGGCTACCTTCCATGGATGTTTTATGCGAAGTCTTTGCAAACGGGATGAGAATAGAGGACGTCTCAGTGGTTTCCAATATACCATTGAAAATCCCTAACAAAACTCCTTTCAAAATTTCTGCTACACCCAAAGTGGCATCGGTAATCATTACCAGTCCAACTCCATTTCCATACTCCTCAGACAAAGTTGTCCCGTGGAGTTATGACACTAATGTTTATGTCCATGGAGTTAAACAGGATACCTTGACCTAAGAGGCACTGCATTTTACTACTCCAACTGTTGATAACATTGTGGGTACCGGTAAGATTACGAGAAGTGGAAGGATCTTTTCACCAGAATTTTCTCCAAATGTTGCTGCTGGTCCAGTCCAGGTCCCAGTTCCTAATCAAGATATCAGCGCTCGAGGCAAAGAGCCACAAGTTGAATCAGTTCAAATACCGGTGGAAGTCACTGTTGAGGATCCATCAAAGCAAGAAATGGAGGAAATATTGAAAATCATCTGCAAGAGTGATTACAATATTGTCGAACAGCTGGGGCACACTGCTTCAAAAATCTCATTGCTGTCTCTGCTAAAGTATTCAGAAGCTCATGCCAAAGCCCTGATGAAGTTCCTGAAAGCTGCACATGTGCCACAAGAGATTTCAATCGATCAATTTGAAAATTGTGTTGCCAGTCTAACAGTAAATAATGGCCTCGGTTTCTCTGATGTTGATCTAACCCCTGCTGGAAAGAATCACAATAAAGCCCTACACATCTCCATTGAATGTAATGGCACCACTCTATCTCATGTGCTGGTAGATAATGGTTCTTCTTTGAACGTATTACCAAAAAAAGTACTAGAAAAGCTTGACTTCGAAGGAATTGTGTTACAACCAAGCGATGTTGTGGTAAGAGCCTTCGACGGGTCAACAAGAACAGTGTACGGAAAGGTGAATCTCCCAATCAGAGTGGGCTCTCAGATCTTTGATTCTACCTTTTACGTAATGGAAATTCACCCAGCATATTCCTGTTTACTAGGACGCCCTTGGATACATGGGACAAATGCTGTAACTTCTACCCTACATCAGAAGTTGAAGTATCCAGTAAAAGGAAAAATTGTCACAGTTTATGGCGAAGAGGAATATTTGGTTAGTCACCTGAGTAACTCCAAGTATGTTGAGTTAGATGACGAATTCATCAAAACTCCCTGCCAATCTTTTGAGGTGGTCTCTCCAGATGTCTTTACTACCAAGCATATTTCTGCTACTCCAACTACAACTATGGCTTCTCTCAAAGATGCCAAAGCTGTGATCGAAAAAGGTGGTTGCACAATATGGGGACAGCTCCTCGATGTACCTTACAAGTCCGACAAGTTAGGCCTGGGCTATGCTAATGGAAATCAAAAGAACGATCAAAGTCCTTGTTCTGGAGGATTAATGTCACACTTCATCAGCCAAGGAGTAAATGCTATTGAAGACGATGGAGTGTTCTTGAACCATATCATCCAGCCATACCCAAATGAAGTTCCACCCCTTCCCATGGGAGTTTGGGATACTTTGGGAGAACCAAGCGGCGGATATAATTTTCAGTATACTGCACCTCAGAGTTCTTTTATTGCTACAGAAGACATTACCCCAACTGGATGGGGCAATCAATTTGAAAATGGCAAAAGTTTCACAAGTTCCATCAATGAGCAATATCAAAATCCACCTAAAGAAGTTTGGGATACTTTAGGAGAGCCAAGTGGCAAATATGACTTTATGGTGAAATATTCCGCTCCTCCGAGCTCACAAGTCGCCATTGAAGACATTGTCCTAACTGGATGGGATGAACATTACGACGACAATTTCACTCTTGAAGAAGCCAGGGAAACACCAAATAACGAGGGTTATTTTCTGTCACAGTACACTACTCAGCAGAATGCACAAGTCTCCCTCAAAGACATCATCCCGACTGGATGGGACGACCTTATCGAGTATCTCGCTCAGCCAACAAAGGTACCTCAACCTGGATCCTCATATCCAACAGATCATCCTACTTATCCTGAAAGATCACCGACTCATTTCCCCACCAATGAAATCAATGCTGTGGAAGATGAAGAAGACAACTGCAACTGGAATAGCTGGATACTCCCTGCTCACCACAATGGATTGAACAACTGGGAAGCTAAGGATGTGATCTCCTTTGATCAGGAGTAAATGCAATTCCCTGTTTTCGTTGTTTATATTGTGCAAAGATAAAAATGGTTCCTGTACTAACGAACCATGAACTTGAAAGCCGTGTGCCTTGCCCGAAGCACACTGGTCCTTTTATAAGGGTTTGTCATATCATGATCATGTTCATTCAATAAAATCATGGGACGTTTGCATATTCAAATTTTGTGATCCTTTTTCCTTCTTTGCTTTTTCAAATAGCTATGTTTTCTTACACACACCCACATAAATAAATGCAGATTCACATTCACTTTGGATCCAGTTGATAACGATTCTGCTATTGCCCGTCATGACTTTGAAAATCCGATCTACCAAACTGAGGACGAAAGTGAGGAAGATTGTGAGGTACCAAGAGAGCTTGCAAGGCTACTAGAACAAGAAGAAAAGACTATACAGCCGCATGAAGAACCAATTGAGGTCATCAACTTGGGCAGCGACGAAGAAAAGAAAGACGTCAAGATAGGGGCTGATCTAGAAAACAGTGTCAAGCAAAGACTGATTCAAATGTTTCAAGACTACGTCGAGATATTCGCCTGGTCCTATGAAGATATGCCTGGCCTTGACACGGATATTGTGGTTCATCGCCTGCCAATCAAAGAAGGTAGCACTCCAGTCAAGCAGAAATTGCGGAGGAGTAGGCCCGATATGTCAAAAAAGATCAAAGACAAGGTTGAAAAGCAATTCAATGTCGGCTTTCTGAAAGTTGTGAGTTATCCTTCTTGGATAGCTAACATAGTACTTGTGCCTAAAAAAGACGGGAAATTTAGAATGTGTGTAGACTACAGAGATCTGAACCGGGCAAGCCCCAAAGATGATTTCCCTTTACCTCACATCGATGTACTGGTTGACAATACTGCACAATGCAAGGTATTCTCCTTCATGGATGGATTCTCAGGGTACAATCAAATCAAGATGGCACCCGAAGATATGGAAAAAAAACAACTTTCACAACACCCTGGGGAACCTTTTGTTACAAAGTAATGCCCTTTGGTTTAAAGAATGCAGGAGCTACATATCAGCGTGCAATGGTAGCTTTGTTCTATGATATGATTCATCAGGAGATAGAGGTGTATGTCGATGATATGATTGCAAAGTCCAACACCGAAGAAGAACATTTGGGTCATCTACACAAGCTGTTTGACAGACTCAAGAAATACAGGTTGCGACTAAATCCGAACAAGTGTACCTTTGGAGTAAGATCTGGTAAACTTTTAGGTTTCATCGTCAGCAGCAAAGGTATTGAAGTTGATCCTCCCAAGGTCAAAGCCATTCAAGAAATGCCTATACCCCGTACTGAGAAACAAGTCAGAGGATTCTGGGGACGTCTGAATTACATAGCCAGATTTATTGCCCATATGACTACTACTTGTGTGCCGATCTTCAAACTATTGAAGAAAGATCCAGTGGAAAGATGGAATGACAAATGCCAATTAGCTTTTGACAAGATCAAAGAATATCTCCAAAAATCGCCAATCTTGTTACCACCAGTGGAAGGAAGACCTCTGATAATGTACCTAACCGTGCTAGAAGATTCAATGGGGTGTGTACTAGGGCAACATGACGAGTCCGGCCGAAAGGAGCATGCAATCTACTATCTTACCAAAAAGTTTACCGATTGTGAAACAAGATACTCACTACTCGAAAAAACTTGTTGTGCTTTAGCATGGGCGGCTCGCCGACTAAGACAGTATATGCTAAATCACACCACTTTCCTGATCTCCAAAATGGATCCTATCAAGTATGTGTTCCAAAAACCTGCTCTCTCTGGAAGAATAGCACGATGGCAAATGATCTTAACAGAATATGACATCTAGTACACTTCGCAAAAAGCAATTAAAGGAAGTGTGGTAGCTGATCATCTGGCTCATCAAGTAGTAGATGATTATCAAGCATTGAACTTTGACTTCCCAGATGAAGACATTATGCTAGTCAATGACTACAAACAACCAGGACCAGAAGAAGGACCCGAGCCAGGATCCCGATGGACTATGGTTTTTGATGGAGCTTCTAATGCACTTGGCAATGGCATCGGAGCTGTGATCATTTCCCCTGCAGGAAGTTATACACCATTCACTGTCAGATTATGCTTCAACTGCACTAACAATATAGCCGAGTATGAAGCATGTATTCTGGGTCTCAAAGCTGCAATTGATCTAAGAATCAAGTTCCTGGAGGTCTACGGAGACTCGGCGCTTGTGATTTATCAAGTCAAAGAGGAATGGGACACGAAGCACCCGAACCTAATTCCATACAAACAATATGTGCTGAGTTTGATTCCTTACTTTGAAGAGATCACTTTTGAACACATCCCGCGCGAAGAAAATCAACTAGCTGATGCTCTAGCTACCATGTCATCCATGTTCAAGGTCAGGTGGGACAAAGAGGCGCCAATGATCACCATTTACAGACAAGACGAACCAGCCTATTGCAATAAGATCGATGCCGAAGGAACGGAGGACAAACCATGGTTCCATGAAATAAAAAGGTATCTCGAAGCTCAGGAGTACCCTGAAGGAGCATCCATTAACGACAGAAAGTTTCTAAGAAGATTTGCTGCCAAATTCTTCCTAAGTAATGGAACCCTATACAAACGCAACCATGACTCGACTTTACTTCGTTGTGTAAACAAGAAGGAAGCAGAACAGATTATGGAAGACATACACGATGGTGCCTTTGGTACTCATTCAAGTGGACATACAATGGCTAAAAAGATCCTAAGAGCAGGTTATTACTGGTCTACCATGGAGACAGACTGCCATCATCATTCCAGAACCTGTCACAAATGCCAGATATATGCCGACAAAGTACATGTACCTCCAGTCCCGCTAAATGTCCTGACAGCTCCTTGGCCTTTTGCAATGTGGGGTATTGATATGATTGGAGAAATCAAGCCTACTGCCTCCAACGGACATCGCTTTATCCTGGTCGTTATTGATTACTTCACAAAATGGGTAGAAGCAGCTTCATTTGCTTCTGTCACCAAGAATGTTGTGGCCCGTTTTATCAAGCACAATCTCATTTGTCGGTATGGCATCCCTGAAAGGATCATCACAGACAATGGCACAAATCTAAACAACAGAATGATTACTGAACTCTAAACACAGTTCCAGATCAAACATCATAATTCCTCTCCATATCGACCAAAGATGAATGGCGCGGTGGAAGCTGCCAATAAGAACATCAAGAAAATCATACAAAAGATGACAGTAACCTACAAAGACTAGCATGAGATGTTACCTTTTGCTCTTCATGGTTATCGCACATCTGCGCGTACTTCAACAGGGGCAACTCCATTCTCCTTAGTCTACGGTATGGAGGCAGTTCTTCCAATTGAAATTCAGATTCCTTCCCTAAGGATTATGAAAGAAGCAGATCTAGACGAAGACGATTGGATTCAGACTCGATTGGACCAGATAAACTTGATTGATGAGAAGAGACTCGCAGCTATTTGTCATGGTCAGTTGTACCAAAAGCGTATGATCAAAGCCTTCAACAAGAAAGTCAAAAGTCAGGCATACCAAACGGGTGGCTTGGTTGTCAAACGCATCATCCTACCACAAGGTGACCCCAGGGGCAAGTGGACTCCCACTTATGAGGGACCATTCGTAATCAAGAAAATATTCTCCGGCGGAGCCATGTTGCTTACCACCATGGATGGCGAGGATTTCCCACACCCTGTAAATGCAGACATAGTCAAAAAGTACTTCGCTTAAAGAAAAGCTCGCTAAGTTGAAAACCTGAAAGGGCAACTTAGGCAAAAAAAAATGAGCGTCTCGGTGGATTGAAAACCCGAAAGGGCGGTCCAGGCAAAAATTAGAGGCTAAATAAAATTATCCCGGTAGGCTGAAATCCTGAAAGGGCAGCCTAGGCAAAAGTTAGGGAATAAAGCGTACAACTATGTTCCGTTTATTTACCTACTCACCTTCAAGATTCAACACATCAAAGACACCGATCAGTCCAATTACTTTCTTCCAACAAGTGAGGGATGAGATGCTCGAAGACAGATTGGCAATAGCAGAATTGAAACTCGACTGGATTGTTTTCACATAGCTATTTCTCTTTATAAATACTTTTCAAAACTTTATGACAATTTCCTACTACTAGGATTTTTGTCTCCTTGTACTAATCAGCCTATCATGGCTCTTTTTCAAAAATCAATGCATCTTATGCTCAAAATCAACATTTTCACTTTTTCTGTTTTGAATACGTAAACGTCCTAATGATAATTTTGAATGAACATGTGCATTTGAATATGATTGATGTTTACCAGGAAAAACAGGAATAGCATTCAGGTAATGTCCCAATCACTTGGACATCATCCCGAAACCAGCATCAGAAGAAAAATTCCCAACAGAAATGCATTTCTCAGCAAATTCCTCAATGAGATTTTTCTCTCCAACAAAGTGATTCGAGGAATCTTATTCCCCAGCAGGGCTGTCCAGATTAGTATCCCCAGAAGGTGTGATCTCCACACCAGGACTTGGTCAAATAGTGCATCGGAGGATTATGCATCTTCCTCATTCCCACTTTAAAGGGCATCAAAATCAGAACTTTCAAATTACTTTTCATCCCCGAGCGGTAATAAAAAATTCTTCAACAGAGCACCATGGTTCTCAAAAGAAGGTCCCAGCCGAGGGTACTCAAACAAGACGACAAAAATCATCAACAATCACAATGCCTTCATTTCCAGATGGCTAGCAGGGATTTATTTTCCCAATCAGAAGCTTGATACGCTCAATACATCACACCTCATACATCATACATCATACATCATACATCACACATCATACATCATACATATTCATACACAACATAACATGCATATTTCTCCTTTAGTTCGAGAATCTCATACATTACATACATCATAAACATTGCATATCACTAACTTGATTTTTTCAGGCAGACGGATGTCTTCAGCAAAGATGTTCTCAATCACATGCAATGTTCCCCTTGAACTCTATTCAGATAAGCAGTCCTCTCAGATATAATCAAGCTGAAGATTCATTCTGAAGAGATATCTCTTTCCAAATCACTTATCAAGCCCAAAAACAACCAACACAGATCTAAGTCGATACCTCAGACGGTTCCAGAACGATCTACCATCGAAGATCTAAAGATGATACCTCAGACGGTTCCAGAACGATCTACCATCGAAGATCTAAAGCTGATACCTCAGACGGTTCCAGAATGATCTACCATCGAAGATCTAAAGCTGGTACCTCAAACGGTTCCACAACGATCAACTTTCAAAATATAAAGCGGAAAAACTTTGGACAGTTCCGTAACGATCATCCTCCAAGACTTAAAGCGGTAACCTTGGACGGTTCCGAAACAGTCAACGTAGAGGTTTTCAAATCCTTCATCAAGATATAATCAATGGATTCATTCTGGTGAACAAACCATCAAATACATCTCCCAGATGGCATCTGAAAGCCCATCTCAGGTAATGTTTCAATCTGCCAATAACATTTCTCAGACAACATTCAAAGACAAATTCCAGCATCACTTCCGGTCAAGGTAAGTGCAAATTTTCAGGGCATCTATAATATTCAATCATCTTCTACCTTCAGATTTCAAACAATCTCTTCAGGTTTAAGAAGATTGAATAGGGGCAACTGTTATACCCCAAAATTTGCCCGCATCTTTTTTCAAGAAAACTTCAATCTAAAAATTAAGAGTTTCATATAATCTTGGATTTTCATATCCTGATTTATGAATACTTGGTTTTTAGAATTTTTCTTATACGGTATTTTGGCTCGCTGTTGAATTTATTCTTACGCAAATGCCAATTACTGTTTATTACTTCACACACGCTATTTATTTGATATTTATTTACGGATAAATAGTACTGACGCAATTGGTACAGAGTTAAATCTTTTGCAGGCGCATAGTTCGGGGATTCAGACTGTACTGGTAACAAGTAAATTATTATTAATTTTTTGTTTCCCACTAATTTTTGTACTATATTCCATTATTTTCAAAATCTTTTCCTTTCTTTTCAAATCTCTTCTTTCAAAATCAAATCCTAGCTTTATTCTATACATCTCTCTTTTTTCCAACACTATCATACACTTTCTTTCAAATCTCACTTCCACTCAAATTTTCCTTTTGTACGGAATCACTTCATTCCCCAACGTCTCTATCCTTCTTTTCATTCTATAAATACCTCTCATTTTTTCCATAAAATCTCACATCAAATTCTAACTCATCTCTCAAATTTCTACTCCATATTCATTCTCTCTTCTTCCCCCGGCAAAAATGGCGAAGCGGATGGAAACGTGTTTTCTTATGATCATCACCGTCGTGGTGGTAATCAAGTCCTTCTTCTGTCTGCATAGCCCTGAAAAATGTGGACCTGGGATGTTGACACTCCCAATCATCTACATGTTATTGTCTGTAGCATGGGTTATTAATCGTCATTCTTAAAGTTTGCCGTATCTCTTATTTCTTAATGTACCGTTTACTCGTCGTACTGTTCATTATAGTATGTAATATTTGTACTGTCAGTATTAAATGTCGTACTATTTGTCATATTGTTGCTTAATTATCCAGATAATATTTTGTGTGTTTTCTGCCAGTTAAATATTTATTTTTCTATACATTAAATGATTTTCAGGGTCATTATCGGTAATTTTGCTCGCATACAGTATTTATTATTTATTTACTACGTCTGTGTTTTACTAACCACTCATGTAAATAAATTTTCACCATTAACACAAAAACAAAAAAAACAAAACAAAAACAAAACAAAAACAAAAAAAATATATTAACTTTGACTGTTGAATTTTCACTCTAAACAGTCAGTTGACAGTCAAACCGTTGACAGTGCAATTCTCCGTGTTTTGTACCATCAATCAAATCAATCTTTTGCATTTCAAAATTCCAAGATTTTTTGTTCTATAAGTCTTCTGAATATCACATGATTAGCAGAGACTCAGCACTGCACAAAAATCAGGTACGCTTAACTGTCTCCTACACAAACAGTCCCTGACTAGGGTTTCTTGTTTTTTCAGGAGAACAAGTTTTTGAGACCTCAAATGGATTTCATGGACCTCCATATATCTCAAAGTACCATCATACAAATTTTCAAACTTCAATTCGCTCAGACGCACAATCAGCAGCTCAAACAGTCAACAGACGACCCGTTTGACCAAAAAAGTCAACAGACAGTCAAAAATGAAATTTTTTGTCAAAATCCATATTTTGTCAAAGGATTCATCATTTGATCATTGGATGATCATAATTCATCAAGGAAAGATAAAAAATCAACAAAACCCTAAGATTCAAAATTAGGGTTTTCTCCTAAAAAGTCAACTGAACTTTGACTGGTCATAACTCTCTCATCCTTCATCCAAAAAATTCAAATCAAAGCTCATTTTGAAGGAAATTCAATTATCTTTCAAATGCAATTGGTCCCATGGTCATTAGATTCACCATTTGAAAAATATGAATCAAGACATTACAGGTCATTTTTAAAGTCAACAAAAAGTCACTTTTTTCAAAAGGACACACAAGGAGCATGGAAAATCATTTTAACATGAGACCAAAGACATTGGTTAGAGGACTCTTTGAGGTTTCCAAAAAGTGCAAGAACTCCTTCATATGACAAAAATTGAGGGATTTACACCTTGTTGAAGTTGACCATTTTTTGGGAAAATGCATGAAATCAACATTGATCAAAAATGTATTTTTTCCAAATGGGGCCTAATTTCCATAATCCAAACGTGTCTACCATGATGTAAAGGGCCTCCCACGACCAAGACAAAGCCCACATCATTTTTGTTCCATTTTTGGTTTAATTTTATCATATTTAAGATTAGATTGAAAAAGGAAAATGGAAGGATAATGCATAGCTTTGTTTCTAAGCATGACTCATCAAAGATCATTCAATATGCTGCAGCCAAGGAAGTACAGCAGGAGAAGTGTGGAAAATTCAAGCTATGGTGGCTTGAATTCAAAGCTACATATATATTAAAAAATTCAAAATTCAACAAAGACATAAATGCTTCTTAGCTTAGTTTCTAAGCACTTCTTTGCTTATATAAGAGCTAGCATACTTCAGTAATCAAAGGGAGACAAGTTCAGAACCTAAGCATTACTTGTAACATACTTGTACCAACTTAAATTTTTCAAAGAAATCCAAAATTCGAATTTTAATTTCTAGCTTGTTTCAGTTCAAACTAAACACTCAAACACAACCCTCAAGCATCATTGAATATATCCCAATCAGTTTCAAGCCTTGGAACACTCAGAATCGACCACTAGACCTCACGGTTTGCTCGAACTAAAACTTACAAAAATCTCATCACACATGCATATTTAACAAGATGTAGACTCGTATTTAAGTTTAGTTTGAGGTTCTGATCGTTTCTGGATAGTTAATTACAGTTTGGTTGCATATACACGAAGTTACCATTCTAGGGTTTGTGAACTCAATTTTAGGGCTTTTCATTAGAAGCAAAATTAAGTAAAATTAATGGCATATTCGAACTCAGTGAATCAAGCCAAGTCGAATGGACATGTCGCGCCAAATTTCTTTTCATGTTTACCCCTATTCGCTATTTTGCAGGTTTGGAACTCATCTATTATAGCGCTTTTCTCATAAAAGCGCTGTTAAATGTGCTGGCGAGAGGTTGAAGACGATGAGGTGTCCTCACCTCATTGGACAAGACGCGCGCGTGTTTTTTTAAATTACCCTCGGATTCAGTGTCTGCAGGTGTGTCACGTGTGGTGGTCCCTCACAATCCAAGCCATCAGATCCATTCACTCATCAATCCAACGCATCAGAATGAGCCCCCATATCATGGACTTTATTTAATAACCACACCTGATCATTTATTTCATATTTTCAATTTTTATTTTAATTTCTTTGCAAATTTAATTTAAATAGTTCTAAAAATCCAAAAAATACACAAAAAATATTTTTAAGTTTATAAAATAATATTTTATTTTCTGATATAAAAATATTTTATTTTTCTTCATAATTTAAATATTTTGTATAATTAATTAGTATATATTTGCATATTTGCTTTTTAATTATTTCACCCAATCAAAAAATCATAAAAAAAATTTGTTCTTTATATTAAATATAGTTTATATATTATAGGCTAATTTTGTACATATTTAGAATAATTTTCTCTTTAAGTTTTAATTATTTGTGTAATTATTTGTATAATTATATGATTATTTAACTTAATAATTTCAAAATCAATTTCAAAAATTCCAAAAAAATTAGTTTTGTTTTAAAATTAATTAATAAGCATTTTGAACATATTTTAAACTTAATTTTTAGGTTTAAATTTTATTTCCATATTTTTCTCATTTTAATTAAATTAATCATGCATTAATTCTAATTAAAATCAATCATCAAAAAATCCAAAAATATTTCTTTTATTTTCTTGCAATTTAAATTCCTAGATAAATGTATAGGTTGTCAAATTCATGTAAATAACGTAGTTTACATTTCCCTCACAATCGATGTAATAGCGTAGATTTACTTTCCGCATTTTACATTTCCGCATTTTAAATTCCAGCACATATAAAACTGCGTGTATGTCAAAGATTAAAATTGAATTGTTAGATCACTAACTTCAAAAGATAAAATATCTGAATCAAAACACAATCACACTCGCACCTCTTAGGGTAATCCCTCTTTCACTCTTTTCAAAATCAAAATCAAATTCTACTGTTTCAAATGCAAAATCGAACTTTCGTTTACATCCGGTAAAAGGATAGTTTTTTAAAGGAAATGGGAAAAGACCTTATAACTTATGGTAGACCTCCTAATTTGCTTGCTCAGATCAAAACAAACAAATCTCTCATATATCATTGTTTTTTCAAAATAAAACTTTCAAAAAAGACAATACTTTGTATATATCCAAACAAGGATCATTACGAAGTTAACGTTCTTTTTTCAAAAACATCTTCGAAAGATAAAACACTTTGTATACATCCGCACAAGGATCATTACAAAGTCAATTTACAAAGGTATTTGAAACCACATGCAAGCATTTCAAGGCAATAGAAAAGTGATTGAAAACAAGTGAGCTAAGCAAATTAAAGAGCCCATGGATAACCATGGATACAAAGGGTGCTAACACCTTCCCTTTGTATAACCTACCCCCTTACCCAGAATTTCTTAAAGGTCTTTTTCTGTTTCTTTTATAAACCTTTCCTTAGTTGGATAAAATAAAAGTCGGTGGCGACTCTCTGATTTTCAAAAACACAAAAGCAGAAAGAAAAGAGTCAGTTCGCGTATCTCTCCGCGAGAGGTATGGTAAAAAACCGAGGGCGACAAATTGAAAGTTGTTTCATTTTGGAGATAATATTGTTTGAAAAGTTCATCCGTTTATATGTGTTATGTATCTATTATGAGTAAGAGCAATTGTTTTTGTATTATGAAGAATATGTGACACCTTAGTTTCAAAGAATTGTTTTAAATGAAAATTTTATACTCTGATTTCTATTAATATTATGCCGGGTAAATCAGGGTGTTACATGTGCTGTCTTCGAAGCGAGTTCTAGAGGAATACACGTATCTTCTAGATTCAAAATCAATGTCAAACTCTTCTCGTCCATGTTATCTATCCAATGGGCTAATAATAATAACATTTGGTTACAAATTGAATGAGATACAAGGGTTCAAACTTGTGCATTTGGAAAATGTTGTCGGCAAGACACCGATCCGAGAGACAAGTCACACGCACGCAGGACTTTGGCAGTGGTGACACCATGAGTTCATAACCATTTTTCTTACACTTATAAGTGTTTTCTCAAGACACTTTCAACATAAAATTTCCTCAGTTCCATACCCTTTTTAATTTGAGCATAAGTTTGAAACGAATGGTGGCTCATGGAAAGAAATATGGGCATACAAAGTCATCACGGCAAGCATTCAGTTTGGCAAGGTTTACTTGAATTTGCTGCAGCACGCATAGTAATGGCATCAATATGTTTCTCATATTCAGCCATGCAAGAGACTGATACGTACAAAAAGCTTACTTTAAAAGGATAACACTTGATCCCTAAGTTTGGAGAAAAAAATTCACTACATCACAACCACACCATAACTTCCATACACACTCTAGACTCTTCTTTTCTCTCATCTCTTCCATCTTTCTCTCTCCATCATAACAAACTTTCAACCGTTTCTAACTGCCATAACCGCTTCTGTCTTCTTCACCATCAGCAACAATCTTCATCTTCTTCAAACACCATCATCAATCACCACCACATCTCCGAGCTTCAACCTTCATTATCATCAACCATCTCCGCCATCAATCTTCTCCATCATCATCCTCAACGATCTTCATCATCATCTTCACTTTCTCAACAACCTAACAACAAACATAATATCACCACTACGAAGCTGTAACAGAATGAACACCTAATGAGAAATTCTCTATAGCTTCTTCGCTCTCTTCAAGATTCCAAAGCCTGAATAGTGTGTTGGGAATCCTAACGAGCTGGTATAGTGAAGCCGTATGATGCCTTTATTTTGCATCGAGAGTCATTGGATACTCAGTGCTTCATTTCCTTCAAGATCATGGAGACCGCGGTAGAGTTTTCTGAAGGTTGTTGTCCAAGAACGCAACAGGTAAGTCTTCGAATCCTTCTGAGCATGCTTGTTCATATTAATGGCTTACTTGCTTTGATCTTTGAAAATGAATCGCGTGTCTGTACTATATGCTTGGAAACGAGATGATAGGTGATATTGACATGTCTGTAAGTGGTTTTCTTTGAGGTAGGGCTTAGAGTATGCACTTGGCTTAGGAGTTAGGGAGAGATTCAAAAGAATTGGAGCTCGGATTCGTGGTCACCACGAAAATCCGAGTAAGGTGATGTTAGCCTTGAAGGTTTCTGGACGAGTGGAGGGAGCTCCGGTGGCCGTATCAGCTGGAGAAGATGACTAGAAGCGGCCCTCCAGCATCTGTTTTTGTTGTTTTATGCTTTCCTTCTCTCTGCGTGCGTGGCAGGATATGAGTGGCTCATGTTCCCACGTTTTGGTTAATTTTGTCTTATTGCAGTCATTGACTGGTGAGGCTGATTGGCTGGGATTTGTTTTTTTTGTCCCGTCGTAGCTTAAATTTAGTGAACCAATTGATACTGCATTGTTACACTATGGGACGTTATTTTCATATAAAAAAAACATAGCTTAAAAATGTCACATGCTGATTAGAAATAGAAATGAAAGGAAATAAAATTGATGAATATGGATTGTTCCTTTTGCTTTGCTGATGGGCCTCGCCTTTGGGTTGATTAATTGGGCCTAGCATCATTTTGATTTCCACACCTCCAGGAGGTAGGCCCATGCGCCAATTATTGCATTTGAGTTCATTTAAAAAATGTTGATTCACCCCATTTGTACAAATTTTATTTTTTTGTTCAATTTGTTTTCCTATTTTTCTATCAATAAATAAATTTCCTTTTGAATATAAAAATGAAAAAAAAGTTTTCTAACCAATTAGAATTTTAGGAGTCCATAGATAAATTTTTAGGATTTTTTAATTGATTGTTTGCTATTTTTTTTTGGTTTGATTGGTTCACTATTAAAAAAATACTTAGTTTTAGTCTTTTTAATTCATAAAAATAGTCTTAAGCTTGATAAAAATACCATTGCACTTATGATTTTTTCCTTGTTAGTTTAGAATTTATTTCTTTTCATTTTGAGAATATTTTATATACTCTGTAAAATTTCCAAAATATCCCTCGTTGTTATTGTTGACTTTGGTCAACTTAAATGACTTTTTCCCCTCCTTCTACTTAGTCTTTACCCTTAGAGTGTGTTTGGATGAGGTAATTGGAAATTTTAAAGGAATTTGAAATTCAAAGCAATTCAAATGATTCAATTGAAATCCATTCATTTTAAATTATTTTGTTTAGATGGAGTATTAAGGTAATTCATTGTTAGATTTTTGGAATCATTTTTTATAAATAAATTTTTTGAACCAAATTAAAAAAATTGAAAAATAGGGACCAAATTGTAATTTTTAAAAATTCGAAGGACCAAATTGTAAAATTTAAAAATTATTAAGGACCAATTTGTAATTTTTAAAAAAAATTAGGGTCAATTTTGTAATTTTGGAAAATATGAGGACCAATTTGCAAAATTTAAAGAAATAATAGTAACAAATACATCTTATGGAGTATGAAGGAATTTTAAATTCTTTGGTTTTTTCTGTCATTTCAAAATGATTAAATTTAACTTAGATAAAATACTCCATAAATTTCCATCATTTTAACAATTCTTCATTTTTGTATCCAAACAATAAATTTTGTGCAAATCATTTTGAATTCCCTCAAAACATTACATTACCTCATTAAAATGCTTCATCCAAACATACTCTTAGAGTATTAGCTCAATCTTAATTAGAACTTATACTCCCCTTTCTTAATAAAACAACAATCATTAGGTTAGAATATTAGGTTAGTCCCCCCTTTTCATTTATTTTTCTTTTTCAACTTTAAAACACCTAATAAATACCGACGAGGATCATACTACTACTTATTTTATAGTGGGAAAGAAATGATTGGGGTGTAGACCCTGGTGTATTTCTTTCCTATTTAGTGGGAGAGAAATGATTGAGGTGTAGACCTTGGTCTATTTCTTGACTACTACTTAGGGAAATGATTGGGGTGTAGACCCTGGTCTATTTCTCTAAATACTTAAACTTTTTGGTATGATTCAAGTCACAAATAAACTTTCTTTAAAAAACACCCAATCAAAAACACTCAAAACACTTAATAAATGTTCAAATCTAAATAAAGTAAGGAAGTGGTGCGAAGCCTTGTAGTGGATTTTGTTCATCATGGAATTACAATAAAAAAACACAAACCCATGTTCCTTTTCTTCTAAGAATAAGTTAAGTCCATTCCACACTTAGGCGTATAAGTCTCCAAAGGTCAAGCATCGTGGATTGCGACCTTAACCTCTGTTCACTTAAAAAAAACACAAAACAAATGGAAAATGTTGAGCCAAACTACGATAGCTCTGATTTCTGGTAAGGGATACGTAGGCATTAGGCCGCGGGGCCTAAGCGAGCACAATTGTAAATATTCTTTCTTTTCCCCGTGTTTCTTTTGCACGCATTCGCATTAGGCTTTAGACATAGATTACACCCTTTAGATAGAAACAAATATAGGTGGATCCTATGGAGTACCACAGACGTGAGGGGTGCTAGCACCTTCCCTTTGCGTAACCGACTCCCGTACCCATTTTCTTTGGTCGTAAGACTATGTTCTTATTTGAGTTAGGTTTTCTGATATTCCTTTATGAAATTCTGGTATGATAGACTCAGGATGTCACTCACGATGTCAAGACATCTGCTCTGTTATTAACTTAGCAAAGGCAGAACATAAAGATCCCCAAATTTTAATTACCCCTAAGAAAGAGTCCATGATTACTGGGATCATGTATGTTCAGTCAACATAACCAGATTGTAATATTTATTGGTTATGTAAAATGAACAGCTATCAAACCTGAACCTGATGTTATACGCGATGTTACAACATCCAAGACTGAACAGACAATACAATGCAGAAGATAAATAACACAGTGAATTGTTAACCGGGTTCGGTTTAACTACCTACTCTGGGGCTACCAAGCCAGGAAGAAGATTTCACTATCAGTAGTATTATTTTTTGTAAACAACCTCTGGTTTACCTAGTCACTATCCAATGCAATCTTTATCTTAGAACTCCATCTAAGACAAGAGAACCTCTGCTCACTCCCTAGCGATACCTAATTGTTACAACCCTGCAATAGCTATTTAAACAATTAACAAGGAACACTAACTTGATCTTGCTTCAGAGCTTCAATCAAGAACACAATACTCGACTCTTACCTACAAGTTTCGAGTGAGAACAATAACTTCTCTTACCTACAGGTTTCGAGAAGGACATGGCAGTCATCCCACAACCTAGGTGGTCTACCTATAGAAACCCTAATGACTACATCTTTTCTAAATGCGGTTTTCTATATTTTTTCTGTCAAACTAGGTTACAAAGGTTTCTATTTATAACCTATTCCCAGTTGGACTTGGGCTTACAAATCGTAGCACTCCTGGCTATTACAAATCTTTAGATATCTTCTGCTAAAAGAAAGGTCTTCAATCACAAGTTTCCTAATTTATCTCCTAAACTAGAAACTGCTGAATCTTCAATATTCTGATTTGATTCTTTAATATTCTGACCTGATTTTATTGACCTTTAAATCTGCGACACATTGGATTACATAATATTCATAGAATATTCTGTATCTGTTGAGAATCAAACTGAATCTTCATTCTAGTTCTGCAGGCGCGATGTCATGAGTTGATGTCATGACATTCCACATAACATCTTTCTTTTGTACCTGTTTTGTTCTTTTATATTTGCAAGATTTATACATTGTATTATATTTTGCTGCTATTATGTTTTAGCCAAACATAGATGCTAATCAGCCAATAAAAACATCAACAATCTCCCCCTTTGGCATATTTTGGCTAAAACTATACATACATTAAAAATGCAGCAAAACATAAATGCTTCAACTTTCAAGACAACAAGGAAGAACATATTTTTACATTTACATTCTCAGAATTGGGCGCTTCAACATCTTATGTTCTTCAGATTTTGAACTACATCATAACATCTTCAGTCTGCACTGTCTTTACATTACAAAATCGTTTGTTTCTTTTTATAGTAGCAAAATCAAAAGATGATATTTCTCTACCCCTTTTTAGCTATAATATGACAAAGATTGAACCGATGTCATAATATGCAGTGGAATACCTTCATACAACACTAATGTACATGAGGAAGACGATGGGAGAAGACCTTTGTCTTTGAGGACCAATGGTGGCATATGAGATCCCTTTCTCAGTCTTTAACTAGAAACCAAATCCTAGCGTAGAGCCTAAGAGAGAACTTGAGTGAAAATTGTCCACCAGTCCTAGTAACTCAAAACACAAATCACAATTATGTTCATAACTCAGATCACAAATCACAACAAAAATAGTTCCTATACTGAAGGCTGTATATGATGGAACATCTTTGTTGTTATTGCAGAAAAACCCATGGTAGAGACAACCAACATCCCCAGCCCGTGTTTTTCTTTTTCTGGACAGGTTTTAGCAAAGCAACCCATCACAATACCAAACCCAGACACGACTTATTAGGACACATACGAATGACATCTTGAGAGATTTTGATTTCTGTAATCTGTGGAGACACCATTATATAGCCATTTGAGATTATAGGAAATAAATATTTTCTTGCTCTTGTTCAACGGTCAAATGATTGATTAGGAAACAATTACAAAAAGCAATTAATCTTTCCAAAGTAGTTTTTGACTGTTTTTCTGATAGGAGTTATCTTTAAAACCAACGCATGCATAGTCATTGATTGAACTTTACACCGACCATTGATGTGTAGATATTCTTCAAGACAGATTTCCTTGTTTGACTTAGTAGATTCAATGTCTTTAAACAAGTCATGACATCCTGTCAGACATTGTCACTCTTTCACCTCTTAAGCACAAAGCTCAAGATTCTTAAGCAGATTGAGACAAAGCATCTTATGAACCAAGTAATAGACCTCCTACTTACTCTACTGACTCACTTGTCATAGACCTCAGTTGTTTTGAATACCTTGAGACTGTTTAATACAACAGTGAAGAGCCTTCCAACACTTGTTGATACACAGTCACTTTATCAGATGCACATGGTTAGATTCAACCATTCCCAAATAACTGACTGTAATGATACACTTTGTTATATATTTTTTTCACAAGAGCCTCCTTTAACCAAGTTGAATGAGCTTCTTCTGAATTAGTACACATTCTTTATGATGATAGAGTATATCTGACCAAGACAATTTTCTTGAAAAATATATCTTGAACTAAGAAGTCACTCCCCCTATCTGAGATAGTCTGAGCTTCTTCAAGGAAAACTTGTAATGATGAATGGAAAATATAAGACGCATCTTCATATCTTCAAGAGAGCACCCTCGGTTCAACTAGTCTACTGAACACACTCATTTTAGCAATGTTGATCCTTTACAATAGATACTCACACCAGAAAATAGATGTTATAACATTGTGTATGACATTTAAACTTCAGTTTTGCTGTTCAGACTAGAACTATCAGTACATTCCACAAAATCCATTTCTCTTTCTGCAGCAGATTCAAGTCTACCAACTTATCTCCGTCAGAAATGATCAACTGATGACCTCTTGACAATAGATGCACACACAAAGAGGTTGCCACAATCTCAACATAAAGAGTTGCCACTTCTTGTACTTTGTTGAGCATAACCTTACCATGTTTGTATCAGATCAAGGTCTTCTTAAGAAAATTTGAAATCCTTCTTGATGATGTTTCTCAATATCACTCATTTAACATGCTCTTTATTTTGAACCGGAAGGATTCTCCTTATCTTCAGCTGTATTGATCAGATCATAGAACTTTTTTCTTCATAGTCATCTTCACGTAGTGAAGTCTTCATTGTGAAAGTAATTATGTATTGTCAGAACACATTACTAACATTAATATCAGAACCTGCCCATTCTAATCCACATTATGTATGAACTGCCACTTTAGACAATAATGTCGCTTTTTCAAACTTCGCATGCATATTCCTAGACACTCTTCCAGGATAATAGCATATTGTAATGTTGACATCACCCAAGACATAAGTTCATCCGACACCCAAACTCAAACAAACTCTGACTATCCATAGAGATAACACGTCTCTATAGAATGACTTAGAACACAAGAAACAATTTGTGTTCACGACACGAAACAAGACTCTACTCTTTACAAAAACAACTGTAAAGAATGACCTCAGACTTAACAATGTCTGAACACCACCCTTAAACCCTATGATTGTCATAATTTGATAACCATAACCTAGACTCTAGACATTCCTCATATCCAAAGGAAGAACATGAGAGACTCAAACAAGACTCAAAAATATAAAAAGGAAAAGACAATAGAAACCTGAGCAATTTAAACAACATACCTGGACTTTAACAAAAGTCTTGATCAAGAGATGTTATTTTAAGAAGAACTGCAATAGATGGACTTGTGCATTGGTTGGAACATGCACTAAGTCATAACAAGTGCTACACACCATCAATACATGTTTTTAGATGATAATAAAAAGAATAATCCTTGCTGGTCTTTAAGAATAAACATGACTTGAGTTATGTTCTGACATCTTGTGTGACATTGGTTTTCTTGCTTAAAGATTAGTCTTTGAAGGACTTTCCATTTGATTAGAAGAAGAATAACATTGTATTTGCTGATCTTCGTACTTTCTTACTCCCTGTGAAATATACAAATTTAGGACATCTTTGATATTCGTCCTTGAAGCTCCCTTCATTTGGAATTTGCCACAGTTTCCAAGTTTAGAAACCTCAGTTTACTTGCTACACAAGATTCAGATTGCCACACTCTGCAACTTGAAGTAGAAGAAACTATGATTGTATAACCATAAATTGATCTTCAGCATATAAGTCTGAGCTCTTCATACAGACATTGCAAAATATCCAGCTCCCATCAAGATATTTAACAACATTAGTATGCTTCACCAGATACTCTTGCCATACTTCCTTAGCTTGTGAAGATAATAGTGAACACGGACTTTTGGTTCACACTAGTCCTTGAATATATAACTGGAAGGACTTCTCATCTAATAGGTACTAAGTCTCCCGTCAAAGTACTTATTAGTTACTCAGTAAGATTTACTACTCACACTAGTTCATCCTGACTGATTTCTTCTTTTCAGTCTTGCATCCAGGTTCTACACCCAATAAGTACTAAGTCTCCCGTCAAAGTACTTACCAGTTAGTCAGTCAGAATTTGCTACTCACACTAGGTCATTTTGACCGATTACCTATTCACATTTATTTAATTTTCTCTTGGAAAACATAACACAAAGAAACTGAAGATCTTGAGATGACGTTGTAACATTTGATGTGACATCATCCTTCATGGTTCTTGGTTAACATCTCTAACATCTAATTCATAGCACTTGGGGTGGAAACAAAATAGTGTAATTATCAGCAACATCCAGACATATCAAGGAATACAATATCCAACATCTCAATAAGCATTTATTCATACTTTCATTTTGACTTTGAGATGATGGATACCATAGTCTGTACCTATAGAGGAGATTCCCTCATTTAGGTTTCTGGAACAGACTTAGTTATAGCATAACACTGAATTAGTCAGATTCTTCTGAGCCATCTGACTTCCGTGATTCCAAACAACACTACCCTTTCTGGATAACACTTAGGGCAGTAAACATTCTTGACCATATTTCACTGTGGTTGAGACATAATATTCAGCTCCAATAACTGCTTTATGGTTATGAATGAAAATTCACATATCCGGTTCCATTGATCAGAGGAAAACACCAGATGTAAGCTCATCTTGAGTTAAACATGAAGGATCAGAAAGGAATACCTTCATGAGTTTTCTTTGGCACTAAGATTTTACTTCTAACCCCCATAAACTAGGATTTGGAGTAGAAAGACATGTTGATCGTGTCCTGATCAACTTATAATCAGATGTCTCCTCTTCCAGACCAGGAGTAGGTTATAAACCAATATTCTCACACTACACTAGTTTAGCACCATAACATCTGTTCTTCAGCTGGTAGCTGCATACCAGTACTTAATGTCCTAACATCCGGTAGGACATCTGTTCCTCCTTCTAGGAACACTCCAGCCTTGAAATTCTTCAAGGTTCACACTTGTAGATGATTATGAATATCATTGATCAGTTGATATTCAACAGCTCTAATAAACCATGCCATTTTGAGTGGACTTAGAGATTACTCAAGTATCTTTGACACTTTAATTATAGCTGTAAGGTTCTTCCATACATTCTGTTGAATATAAATAATCCTAGAATTTTTCTTGTAAAATAGGGCTTGCACCAGAGGCTATGCAGCGGAAAATAGACATACTTCAATAGAATTCACACAATGCTTACTCCAAATATCAATTGTAAGCATGACATCCAAGGATTGACTGTAACTTAACCCTGCATAATGCTTGCTTCTGCACCAAGCAACAGGCTAGACCTAACCAACTTCCTAACCTGATAAACTCACATAGATACAGAGGTTACCTTATCAATATCTTCACTCCCGCATGAAGGTTTTGATACGTTTCTCCTCTGTACATAGGTACCGGCTGAATTAGTTCAATTCAAATTCTTCACTCCCGCATTAAGTCTTTTGATTTAGTACTTCTTCATTCAAACATTAACAGCTCTAGGTCAGGTTGGTCTAATCCTCCACATATGGGTCCATCCTCCACTCCACGGGACCATACAATATGAACACTCCTTGTTCAAACAATCTTCTACCTTCAGTATAACCAAAAAGTATCCCTCATGGATCTCATCCAAAAACAGACAGGATGCCTGCTCTGATACCAATTGAAATTCTAGTATGAGAGACTCAGGATGTCACTCACGATGTCAAGACATCTGATCTGTTATTAACTTAGCAAAGGCAGAACAGAAAGATCCCCAATTTTTAATTACCCCTAAGAAGGAGTCCATGAGTACTGGGATCATGTATGTTCAGTCAACATAACCAGATCGTAATATTTATTGGTTCTGTAAAAGGAAAAACTATCAAACCTGAACCTGATGTTATACGCGATGTTACAACATCCAAGACTAAACAGACATTACAATGCAGAAGATAAATAACACAGTGAATTGTTAACCCAGTTCGGTTTAACTACCTACTATGGGGGCTACCAAGCAAGGAAGAAGATTTCACTATCAGTAGTACTATTTTATGTAAACAACCTCTGGTTTACAGATAAACAACCTCTGGTTTACCTAGTCACTACCCAATGCAACTTTTATCTTAGAACTCCATCTAAGACAAGAGAACCTCTGCTCACTCCCTAGTGATACCTAATTGTTACAACCCTGCAACAGCTATTTAAACAATTAACAATGACCACTAACTTGATCTTGCTTCACAGCTTCAATCAAGAACACAATAATCGACTCTTACCTACAAGTTTCGAGTGAGAACAATAACTTCTCTTACCTACAGGTTTCGAGAAGGACATGGAAGCCATCCCACAACTTGGGTGGTCTACCTATAGAAACCCTAATGACTACATCTTTTCTAAATGCGGTTTTCTATATTTTTATGTGTCAAACTAGGTTACAAAGGTTTCTATTTATAACCTATTCCCAATTGGACTTGGGCTTACAAATTGCAGCACTCATGGCTGTTACAAATCTTCAGATATCTTCTACTAAAAGAAAGGTCTTCAATCACAAGTTTCCTAATTTATCTCCTAAATTAGAAATTGCTGAATCTTCAATATTCTAATTTTATTCTTTAATATTCTGACTTGATTTTATTGACCTTTAAATCTACGCCACATTGGATTACATAATATTCATAGAATATTCTGTATCTATTGAGAATCAAACTGAATCTTCATTCTAGTTCTGCAAGCGCGATGTCATGAGTTGATGTCATGACATTCCACATAACATATTGCTTTTGTACCTATTTTGTTCTTTTATATTTGCAAGATTTGTACACTGTATTATATTTTGCTGCTATTATGTTTTAGCCAAACATAGATGCCAATCAGCCAATAAAAACATCAACACTTTCCCTTGATGGGATAAATATATTAGTGGCGACTCTGGTTTATTTTTCGCGGTAGCGATAGTTTAGAGAAAATGATGTGGAGATCTTTTAGAAGATATATAAGCCATTGTATTTCACAAGTTGTTGCAGCTAAAACTCTATATTCAGCTTCAACAGAGGAGCGAGATACCATGCTTTGCTTCTTGGTTCTCCATGAAATAAGAGAAGGTCTGACCGGTAAAATAGCAAGTGTACTATTTTTACCGATGTAGTAATAATGGGATTAATCCCCAAGTATCGAACTCACGGACTGCGTAGGAAATATAAGTTATCGTAACGATTCAATTGAACAAAAGAACATGGGGGTTTTGTTGTTTGTTTGGAGATAACGATAAATGATAACAAATTAATAGAAAGCGTAAAAATGACTTTAAAACAATATGAGAAATTATGCTAGGGTCAAGTGTATGAATTGCCTTGCAACAACCTTTAATCCTTATTTACGAAATATCAGTGTACATGAACTATTACCGAATCTCAAGAGTTATCTTCCCTAATTCCTTAGCGGAAAACCTTTTGATACTGTCTTGTATCCTAATTCCTTAGCAATTCAAGAAGTGATCAAGCGCAATATAATTTATCAAGATTATTACGGTTACTACGGAGAATCCTCATTCCTAAGCAATAACAACCGTAATATTATTGTGCAAACAGCGATAAGGTGGTTTGTCCGACCTAACCCTTAACCGTAAATCAAAAATCTATTTGTCCGATAGATAAAGCAATAAGCACTTTGCACAATCAAATAAGTTCACACGCATAACGATTTCATAACATAAAGGAAATTAGGTTCATTACAATAGCAATTCAGGGACACCCCCTAACACGTAAATAGTTTAGCTACTCATGGCAATTGTCAAGATAACAGATATTAAGGATGAAGACATTACAATAAGATGAATAGGAATTGATCTTCAATTGCAGATGCTCTTGAAGATTTCTTCGCTTCAAACCCTAGTGCTTCCAATCCTCTTTTCACGTTCTCCGACCCCAAAAAGTGATTTTCTTCTTTCCAAACAGTGACTAAATACCTCACAGCAAATATTCTCATACGAAAAGTCCATCATACCCTTACTTAAGTGACAGATTTCATAAGTTAAAAATCGGAATTTTTCTGCGCACATGTCTGACACGGCCGTGTCATGGGACACGGGTGGCCGTGTCAGACCCCTGACTTCTTGGTTCCAAGATTTCTCAACTTTTTCTCTTCAGCATGTCTGACACGGCCGTGTCATGGGACACGGGTGGCAGTGTCACAACTCTGTCTTCTTGGTTTTCATATTTTCAAGTTCTTCTCTTCAGCAAGTCTGACACGGCCGTGTCCCATGACACGGGTGGCCGTGTCACAGCTCTGTCTCACCAAAATTCACTTTTTCTTGTCTCGAATCATGCCCTGTATCTGCATAACTTAAAACACTACCAACACAAGATCAAAAGCAATGGAAAAACAACAAAAAATAGAAAAAGTAACACACCAAATTCAAATACAAAGGTAAACAAAACTAATTAAGAACTAGACTAAAACGACTTAAAATACCACCGAATGAAGTGCTTTTCCATTGATTCAAACATAGGAACAAGGTGAAATTGGTGGCCGATCAAGGTCCTATATAGATACAAGAGCCGGAGACGGATTTTCTAGTGTCCATACAGCCTGCCCAGTCAGCATCAGAAAAGCTTGTAATTTGAAGTGAAGAAGAGACCTTGACCTGGAAATTGTTTGAGATACCTCAGAACTCGACAAGCAGCATTATGATGAATCAGTGTAGGTTTGGAAAGGAACTGGCTAAGTTGCTGAGTAATGAAAGTAATGTCAGGTCTAGTTGTGTTGAGGTAGATTAATCTACCAATGAGGCGTGTGTAGGCTGGTATATCATCAAAAATAGGACCAGTGTCATTGTGGAGCTTGATAGATGGATCGGAGGGAGTATTGGCAGGTTAGGAGCCCAAGAAACCAATGTCAGTCAACAAATCGAGGCAATATTTTCTTTGGCATATAGAGATTAATTTGGAGGAATGAGCCACTTCTAAGCCTAGAAAATATTTAAGAATGTCAAGGTCTTTGATTCTAAAAGCATGATGGAGAGTATCTTTGATGTGTTGAAACTCACTGAGTGAATCTCCTGCTAGTATTAGATCATCAACATAGACAAGGATAATGGTGAAGGAAGAGGAAGTTTTCTTGACAAACAAGGAATGATATGCAGTCGTTTGTGTATATCCATGATGAATCAGTAGTGAAGTAAGTTTTTCATATCACTAGCAACTGGCCTACTTCAAACCATATAGGGATTTAATCAATTTGCACACTTGATTAGGTTTGTTAGTGTGGACACCAGGAGGCACAACCATATAGACATCTTCATGTAGTTCTCCTTGCAAAAAGGCATTATTTACATCAAGTTGATGTAAGTGCCAGTTATGAATTGCAGCTAATGCAAAAACAAGTCTAATGGTAGTGAGTTTGGCCACTGGTGAAAAAGTGTCAGAATAATCTAATCCCTTAATTTGATTGTAACCTTTGGATACAAGTCGTGCCTTAAATCTCTTTATGCTGCCATCAGATTTATGTTTGATTTTGTAGACCCAAGTGCCAGTTTTCTCAAGAGCAAGAAGTTCACTTTTCATAGCTTGATTCCAACATTCAAACTTACATGCCTCAGAATATGATTTAGGTTAAGTTTGAGCGGTAATAGAAAGGGTAAACGATATTGAGAGGGAGAGAGAATAGAGTAAGAAATAAATTTGGAAAGAGAATGAGGATTACCTGATGATGATTGGTTTGATGAGTCATTTAATGAGGCACACACATAGTCTTTGAGATGAGATGGTTGGTGCCTTGTTCTGGAAGAAATTCGAATAGGAGGATTATGTGGTTCAGGTGGTGGATTGTTGGTTACAGGAGTAAGGTTATGAGAAGGCAAGTCATCAAAATCACATATTGGAGTAGGAACAGTGGGAATGGCCATGCTTTCAGAAGGAAAACAATCTGAAGGAGGATCTGAAATAGGAGATGAGTCACCTAAAAATTCCCAACTCTGGTTGGTGGAATCAGATGCAGTTTTATAAGGGAGAATATGTTCATGATAGGTGATTTTTCTAGAGATGAACACTTCATGAGTATGATAATCTAATAAGAGAGATCCCTTGTAACCAACAGCATAACCTAAAAAATAGCTTTACTAGCTCTAATATCTAATTTAGTTCTTTGATTGGAAAGAGTAGAAGCATAACATAGGGAGCCAAAGACTTTAACTTGTTGAATGTCTGGCAAAGAATCATAAAGCATTTGATAAGGGGATTTTTGATGAAGAAGATTGGTTGTGACTCGATTAATGATGTAAGCTGCATATGAAACAGCATATGACCAAAAAAATTTAGGCAAATTTGACTGAAAAGTAAGGCTCTCCCTACATTTGGAAGATGTTGATGTTTTCTTTCTACCCTACCATTTTGCTGGGGTAATTCAACACAAGACTTGTGATGGACAATGCCTTTTGAAGCATAGAAATGGGAAAGTGAGAACTCAGGACCCTTATCAGATCTAATAAACTTGGGACATGTTTGAAATTGGTTTTTAATAAGAGTGATGAAATTCTAAACATGAGTAGATACCTCAGCTTTGGATTTTAATAATATGATCCAAACAAATCTACTATAGTCATCAAGAACTGTAAGAAAATATCTATGACCATTAATGGAACTTAAGGAAAGGGGACCCCAAATATCAAAATGTATCAATTCAAATTTGCTGGTAGCTTTAGAATTACTTGGAGTGTAAGGAAGCTTCTTATGTCTAGCAAAATGGAAAATGTCACAAACAGCTTTATTATTATTAACAATTTCAGGATACAAATGAGACATCTTTGAAATTCTATCATGAGATAAGTGACTTAACCTAAAGTGCCATAAGGCTTTAGTAGGAATCACGTTACAATTGTTAATGCTGGTACTAGATACAACAGAATGATATAGGGAAAGTTATGGATTTTGGATTTAAGGGAAAAGTTCTTAGCAAGCCAACCATCATCAATCTTCAGTTTGTATAGCCCTTCAATCTGACTAGCCAAACCAATCATCTTCTGGGATGTCAGGTCTTGAATAACACATTTGTCAGCAAAAAATTGAAAGACACAATGGTTAGAAGCACATAATCTTGACACAGATAACAAATTAAGAGAGAAATAAGAGGTGTTTAGAACATTGTTAATGCATAATTCAGGTGAAATTTTGACGGTACCAGCTTGATTAGCTATAACTATAGAGCCATTAGGTAAAAAAACACTAACTGGCTGGATGTTGTGACAAGGGCTAAACCAATTAATAGAGGAACATACATGATCATTGGCACCAGAATCAATGATCCAGAATTGTGACTTATTTTGAGTAGAACAAGAAGCTATCAAAGAATATGAATTACCTGATAACTCATATGATGTATGACCAGAATGAGTTAGAGAAGTGGAAATATGATTGGAAGTGGAGGTCTTATTGGAACTAGAGGCATGAGGAGTCAAGTTTGTTTGCTGCAACAAGCTAATCAACTGAGAATATTGCTCTTGAGAAATATTTATATTTTGGTTATTGAAGACACCTTTTTCACCATTGTGAGCAATGACTGTGTTATCTCCATTATTGGTAGTAGTAGCATTAGCAGGAACTTGTTTCTTACCAAAATTTGGAGGGAATCCGTGTTTCCTATAGCAAACCTCCACTATATAACCTGTTCTATTGCAAAAGGTGCATAATATGTTGTCTCCCTTAGAACTTTGAGATCCACCATTGTGGCTCGAAGCCTTACTTTGATCAGGATACTTTCTTGAATCATAAGCATTAACTAGAGTGTTCACTTCTTCAAGAGCTAAAGATGGATCATGTTTAGCAAGAAGATAAATAGTGTGGCTTTCTTCTTGAATAACCATAAAATAGATATTGTTGATGGATGGTAGCGGATCCATCAAAAGAACCTGAGTTTTGATAACAGAAAATTTATCATTTAATCCAGTAAGAAATTGAATTACCTGATCTTCAATGCGAAAATCTCTTGCAGATCTCATAGCTTGGCATCTGCACTGATGGATGCATGTACATGCCATGAGTGGTCTATGAGAGTTCAACTTTTCCCACAATCCACGTATTTCTGTGAAGTAATCAAGCACGAATTTCGAACATTGTTTGAGATTATTGATCTCAAGACGAAGATTAGAGACACAAATTCGATCAGTTTTGGCAAAACGTTCTTGAATATCATTCCAAACTTCAAGAGCGTTTTCCAAGAACACGGTCGTTTGAGAAATTGGAGGTGTAACAAAATTCATGATCCATGAATGAACTAAGCAATTGCATCGTTCCCAAGCACTACGATTAAGATCATCTAGGTCGAGTGGAGTAATGGAACCATCGTTGAATGCAAACTTGTTCTTAGCACCAAGAGCAAGTTTCATTGATCTTGACCATGATATGTAATTGGAACCATTGAGAGGAGGTGTGATGATCATAGAGAGGTAGGAGCCAAACGTGATGGCATGTTGAAGATGAAGAAAGGAAGCAACAATGTGTTGAAAGAACAGAGAGAAGCTGAGCGGAAACGAATTACTAATGGAAGAAACAGGTGTGGATCTTATGCGATGATACCATATTATGTTATGAAATTTCACACATCATTATGCAAAGAAGAAGATGAAAGTAGAAGAAGAAGAGAAGATGAAAAGAATCTGCATATATTTCTCTTAAGTATTACAATGGAGATGATGATGTATATATACAAGATTCTCATGACTTGATGTGCAAGTAACAAATCTTAACTACCTAACTAACTCCAACTAACAAGCTGTAACTAATTAATGCAAGGTAGTTAAGACTGACAAACTTCTAGTTGGAATCAGTACTAATCCAACCGAGGTAGATAAGGTCCCACCTCGCGTATTCTTTGATGGTTGTGCTTTCTCTGTGGAATTTTTGTTTGGAAAGCTAATGATTCAGCGAGCAATTTAAACCTTTCTTCATGGAGGAAACTTTACAAATTATCATCACTAAACATATCCCACCTAATAAATAAAACTGTTATCAACTATCTATCTTTAATTTTACAGGTGAGGCTATGTATAACCTATTACACAGCTAGGTTGTTATATACTATGTATAGTCTATCTTACTTATCATAGTTTCTGAAGTTCTTCTAAAACATGATTTCTACACTCCACAAGTCTTATTTACTTGAGAAGTTCTTAAATTCTAAAATTCACCTAACATTGAATTATTGAACGAAAATGAATCAAAGAAACTTCCACACTTCAAGTCTTGAAGTGTTCTATCGTATATACATTATCTTCTAAAACTTATTCGAAACTCGAGTATGAATGGAGAAATATAAAGTGAAAGAAGAGACAATGTTATGTATAGAGGAATGATAACAATAATATTATTTGCTTCTTATTAGTAACTTAGTAAATAGTACAGATAGTTCATGAAACATACAAAAGAAGCAATTCAAATATCACAAGAATGACATAATAATTATAGAAAGAAAACAGCAAGAAAAGTGTGACAAACACATAAAGTAAAAAAAAAGCACACGATCCTATTTATAGCTTGAAACATAAGTTCCGGCTATAAATTTATAGTTTGTAAGATCTGTAAAATAAAAATAAGTAATCACTTTTTAGTAAGGAGTTTTTGAAGGTCTCCCTCCAGTGAATATGTTGGGGCTGATGCATTAGCATTCCAAACAAAAACTCCAGCAAGCGATGCGTTGTTAAGGAGGATTGTGCATCCATCAACAAAGACTTGTTGACTCGTTGGAGATGGAGTACTTGTATCGGTGCTGACTCCTACTAGGAGTTTAAACGCGGTATCAAAATCCGTAACTAGTTGATTAAAGATAGTTACAAACACAATGCCAAATTTGTCTTTTAACAGCACCCCTACGAAAGCGCTTTTAGGAAAAAGCGCTGGTATAGGTTTCGCTAAAAACAAAATAAAAAAACACGCAAAAAAAACGCTCTTATAGGGGGTTACAAAAGCGCTTTCAAAAAGCGCTCTTATAGGCATGGGTACGAAAGCGCTTCTCAAAAGCGCTCTTATAGTGGGGTTATGAAAGCGCTTTCAAAAGTGCTGCTATAGGGGGTGGGGTACAAGAGCGCTTTTACCCTAAAAAGCGCTGGTATAGCCATGGGTACTAAGGCGCTTTTCAAAAGCGCTTTCATAGCTGTTTCATAATTAAAATTTTTAAAATCAAAATTATTCTAATGCGTTTCATAATCCCTAATCCTCTTTCTCTGCCATCGCTGCCCAGAAACTGCAAACTCAACCTCAAAACCTCAAAACTCCATCGCTGAAGAAGACGAAGACGAAGAACTTAACCTCAAAACCTTACCTTATCCTCAAAACTGCAGCACTTAACCTCCATAAAAATACCCTCCACAACCCACGCCCAAAAGACGAAGACGAAGAAGAATTCGAGAACGCTGAAGAAGATACGCTGGAGAAGAATCGCTGAAGAAGAGAAGACGAAGGAGGTACACGATTTAAAGGTTCTTCCATTTTCATGTTGTCTTCATTTACGATTGTATCACTGTGTAACCTGTATGCTCTGATTCTGATTTAATGAAACTTTGGGTTATTTAGGGATTGACTGGGATTAGGGTTTATAGTTCTGTTTTTGACATTTGAAAGATTGAACATTGTTGAGAGAAATCGCGAGTGAGAATCCATGATGAGAGAAAGCAATCGAGAGAGATGGTCTTTGCAAATTGTTGTTATTCATATTGATGTTCATATTGATGTTGAACACTAATTGTTGTTCATATTGATGTTCATATTGATGTTGATGTTCATATTGATGTTCATATCGAGAATCCATGATGAGAGAAAGCAATCAAGAGAAATCGAGTGAGAATCCATTTGAAAATTTTGAAAGATTGAACATTGTAGAATTGCGTTGATATTCATATTGATGTTGAACACTAATTGTGTTTTTGTTTAGCTTACTTAACAATAAAACCATGATTTACTATTGTTGTTGTGGTTGCCCGGATACTAATAGCATGATAAAACCATGAGTTAATTCTTGTTTTGCCCACTTTTGAACTTAATTGGAATATACCATGAACTTGTTGGTTTTTAAGCTATGGAGTATGACCTCATTTTTATGTATACTCACATTAATGCACTACTTATGCTCAATAAATACACATGTAAAAATGTTTGTCTATCCATGTCATTTTATACTCTTCAATTAAGTTTTTTATTTTATATTTTTAAGGAATATCTTTGCTAGATAGGGGTTACTTGTGAAGAGTGAAAGTTTGATCGTTTTCAAGAATCTTACATTGTGTGGGTCTAGAAGTTGCTTACTACTATACAGGTAATTAATTGTTCTCTCTCACCAAAATAATATGTTGCGTTTTATTGCTTCGGATTCATTCCGTGTATCCTTTGCGTTTTGACAGAAACGCATTATACCGTTTTGTTCCTTAATAATTAGTTGTTTTTGTTTAGCTTTATTAAGACATGAGTGATAGATTCTAAACTGTGTTAATGTTTTAATGTATTGAAGTTTTAACATGAGTGATAGATTCTAAACTGTTTTAATATTGTTTTAATAGATAGATATAAGAGAGGTTTATGTTATAATATATTTGTGGTAGACTAGAGAGGTTGCATGTTAAATCTAATAGTTCTGTAACATAATTTTTCCCTACCAGCCTGTGGCTTATTTTCTCTGATTCCAGACTAAAAACAGAACAAAACACTAACAATTGAACTGCCATGTCCCTTTGTGTCATTCTCATTGGTGTAGTGTAATACTCATTATTCCGACATGTGGAATATTCTCTGATTTTTAAGTGATGAACTTACTAACTTTGTAACTTTTAGATCATATTAAGTAATACTCATTATTCCGACATGTGGAATATTCTTGATGTCAATTTCGTTAATCGTTAAGTGATGAACTTACTAACTTTGTGAATTGAATTCGCTATAGGGGTTACTTGTGAAGAGTGAAAGTTTGATCGTTTTTGTTTAGCTTAATTAAGACATGGATAAGACATGGATGAATTCAAACCGATTGTCGAAAGAGTACGAGAAAGGGGTATGGGAATTCGTTAAGTTTGCGGTTGCGCACTCCAAAGACCCGATTCGAATGGCGTGTCCTTGCATGGGTTGCTGTTATGGGGATAAGGTTGACGGGAATCAGTTGGCATCGCATTTACTACGGTTTGGAATTGATAGAAGTTATACAGTTTGGAGTTTGCATGGTGAGAAAAGTAATGGGAATGTTGAGTCGAGGTGTAATACGAAGTATGCTTCAAACGACGATTGCACAGACACATATGATTGTGATCGAGTCGAAGAGATTGCAGAAGCGCTTGAAGAAGATCTTGAGGATTGTCCCAAAATGTTCGAGAGGTTGGTAAGCGAAGCAGAGAAACCGTTGTATGATGGTTGTTCAAAATTCACAATATTGTCTGCGGTGTTAAAGTTGTACAACTCAAAGGCGGACAATGGATGGTCGGATAAAAGTTTCACAGAGTTATTAGCCCTTATGAAAGATATGCTACTAGAGGATAATGTTCTTCCCAATCGAACGTATGAAGCCAAAAAGATGTTGTCCTCTATTGGCATGAGCTATGATAAGATACATGCATGTCCAAACGATTGCATTTTGTTTCGAAACGAGTATGCAGCGTTGAATGAGTGTCCTAAATGCGGTGCCCCTCGATATAAGAAAAAGTTGTCTCCGGCCAAAGTCTTATGGTATTTTCCTATAATTCTGAGATTTAGACGCATGTATCGTAGTGAAACCGATTCAAGACACTTGACTTGGCATGCAGATGAAAGAATTATTGATGGAAAGTTGCGACATCCGGCAGATTCACCACAGTGGATGAAAGTTAATAGTGAATATCCTGAATTTGGAAAAGAAGTAAGAAACCTTCGCTTGTCATTGTCTACTAATGGAATGAACCCGCATGGTATTCAAAGTATCTCGCATAGCACCTGGCCTATGATTCTTATGATTTATAATCTACCTCCGTGGCAATGTATGAAGTGTAAGTACATGTCATTCTGCTCCTTCAAAACCCGCAATTAAGGGTAAAGGGATTTTACAGGAGGAGGAGTCTGTTGCATCACTAAAAGAGGTACATTTAAAGTGTTAATATATAATCTGAATCTAAAACTGCATGATTTTATATTTTACCTAACTTATATGATTTTTAGGCATCTGCTCGGGGGTCACAACAAATGACGCAGCCAGTTTGTAGCGTACCACCCAAGGGTCCTCCGAAGCCAGCGGCAAAAAAAGGTGGTGCTTTTGTGCCTCGATACCGGACGATGCTCGGAACAATTGTTGATATGTCCCATTTGAAGGATGGTGCTTTCCGTGAAATCAATATGGATGAAGGTATCTTTGGTATTGAATTCATGTCAAATATTGCACTAGATGACTTGGAAGAGATTTTTACGCATGAACAACTAGGCGTCGCTAATATGCACTCATACATCCGGTAATATTCACTCATCCGATATATTATTTAATTAGTCGAACAATTTATTTACACATTTCAATGAAAATAATCTAATGTTTATTATGTTTTTATTTAAGGTTGTTGTATGACAGAGTGTTGCGCAGGACTGCATTGTCAAACAGATTCCGTTTCGTGTCTTCCGCCCAATGCAGCGGAATGACAATTGCTACGGAATCGGAATCAGTTAGACAACGCTTAGTCGATAGATTCCTGTCCACCGGCAATACAGAAAGTCTGATTCTTTGGGCGTATAATACCCGACCAGTAGGGTTAGTTTCTCATTCTTGGTTCATCTAATCTTTGTTTCTTTTGCGTAGCAAAATTTTCATATAACCTATTGTTTTAATTTATAGAGCACACTGGTTGTTGCTTGCTATCAACCCTATAAGAGAAGTGGTATATTTTCTGAATTCGGTAGATGGTGAGTGGACCAATTATCCGGCTATGAAGACAATGATTGATACGTAAGTGGGATCGTTCTAAATATTCGTGTATATTTATATATTTAATTATTTGTGAGATTGATCTAAATATATGCTTTTATATTTTTGTTAGATCAATACAAGTGTTCCGAAGTCAACGAGACGCACAGGTATCCCGGACTAAATCAAACAACATTACTTGGAGCAAAGTGCAGGTACATTATTTTTCACAATTTTGCTTATAATATTTATGCTACTTGATAAAACAAGACAACTATAAAATCTTATTTGTTTTTCGATATAGTGTCCGATACAGCGAAACAGTTCAGGTTGTGGATACTATGTTTTGAGGTTTATGAAAGAAATCATTCAGGCGAATCAATTAGAGATTCCAATCACGGTATGAATTTATAACTTAAGATAATTTCTTATAATTTATTACATTTAACTAAATCATTCATATTATGTTTTTGTTCTGTAGTACTTTGACGAATTCCTTGCTGCTTCTTACACGAGACTTAAGTTGGAAGAAATCAAAAAGGATTTGTGTCAATTTTATATTCAACAACTATTCATGTAGGATTTGTATCGATTTAAAGTATAATATTATAGTACTCTAGGATGGTTACTAACTTTGTTCATACTGTTGCCAATATTTGAAGTATAATATTGTTGATGTTACTGATTTAGTTTGTTTGACATGAGTTAGTTACATGTGAAACTTTCTGTATTCATACTTTACATGATTTAGTTTGTTTGACAGGAACTATAATGATGTATATATATATATATAATTTTGGATATTATAATGGTATTATATATATATATATATATATATATATATATATATATATATATATATATATATATATATATATATATATATATATATATATATATATATATATTGTCCTACCTATGGTTGAAAATATATCGTTGAAAATATATTACAGGTCGAAAATATTACAGGTCGAACTGGGAGGCTCAAATTACAGGTTGCACTTTAAAATACCTCATTTAGCAACGACAACGCTTTTAAAAAACGCTCTTAAAGGGCCACCTACTAAAGCGCTTTGTTACTAAAAGCGCTGCCTAAGATTAAAAAAAACATAAAAAATAAAAAAAACGCAACTTACGAAAGCGCTTTTGGAAAAACGCTCTTATAGGGGGGCTACCAGAGCGCTTTTTCCAGAAAAAGAGCTCTTATAGGGGGGACTACCAGAGCGCTTTTCTGGAAAAAGCGCTCTTATAGGGGGGGCTACCAGAGCACCAGAAAAAGCGCTCTTATAGGAGGCTACCAGAGCGCTTTCAAAAGCGCTTTCGTTACCTACGGCAGCGCAAGCTTTAGCAGCGCTTTAAAGCGCTTTAGTAGCCCAAAAAAGCGCTTTTAAAGCCCTTCCGCGTTGTAGTGAAACTTATCCGGCGAGGAAAAATATTGATTATAGAACTTGTAGTTAATCCAATCAATATTTTCATGGTTGTCGGAATACAATTTTATGTAGTGCGGGATGACAACCTCTGTGGGAGAAATGGACACAACCTTCATGGATTTGGAAACATTAGTGTCCTTCTTGAGTCCTTTTATGACTTTCCCTATACAATTTGAAAAGTCATTCTCACCGGCAATGATGTATTCATAATTAATATCAATACCGTCAATTAAGTTATCGTCCGTGGGAGATTGAGTATACTCGTAGTCTTAGATTAGCTCTTTGATTGATGATATGGCTTTCTTAATCCAAACTTCTTTATTCTGAGGGTTGAATGGATATTCAGCACCATTGCCTCCTATGCTTATTACCACTTTCACATTCTTGTGGTCTTTCTTGAGTTTTGCCACTTTTGTTGGGCTAAAGTCATCGAAGTTCCAAGCGCGCTTGAACCATCCTGTACCTTTTCCATCATCATCATCATAAGTTTCTGTGGCAAATCCCAGAATGAAGTGGAATTCTGGGATGTCGTCGTTAATCATGGCACCTGGAAAATCGTCTACATTATCATTCATTCCAATGTACTCTCTGAAAATTGTAGGCCTCACTTCGATATCAGAATGTGACACTGATTTTATTGATTGTTGTTGGAATGGTCAACTTGTGATGCCCTTTTATAGTGAAGGTTTTATTTATTAGTCTTCTTAATGTAATGCCCATTTTATCGCTATGCATTATAAATTAGTAGTATTAAACAACACGACTAGACAATAAAGTAGTATGTGAATAACTCGTGCAATATTATAATGTAACAATGACATATTCTTCTTAGGGTTAAATGACTTTCACCCCATAATAGTAGCGAGATTCGGTTTACCCCTTTTTAAAAAAAATAAAATTGGATTACCCCTGTAATATTTGGACACCCCCTAAACGTGTAAAAATCAGGGGGAAAATCAAAAAGATATATTTTACGAGGGGTAATTTTCCCTCTTAGGGGGCAAAAGACTTATAATTTTAATATTATAGGGGGTAATCCAAAATTTTTTTTTAAAAGAGGGTAAACCGAATCTCGCTACTATTGCAGGGGTGAAAGCCATTTAACCCTTCTTATGTCAAGATTGACATTGTGATTTGATTTTTTTTTTTGTTTTGATGGGAATGGACAACTCTTGTTGCTTTTTTATAAGCCGACATGTCCTTATATTTATTGGTGTAATTCCAGTTTTAATTAAGGTGAGGAAAATATCTTACATTTTGTATATTCTTAGATGTGCTTCCAAATACTTCAAAATAAAGTATGCATACACTTGCCTATTCTTCTAATTCACTTTTTTGTTTGACAAGGTTATTCTAATTAATTAAGTATGCATCCTCATCTTATAAATGACCACGCTATGTCCAGAAATAAATTTTAGCTTTGGTTTAACTCCTTCGTAAGAGTTAGTTGGTCAAGTTCTTTTGTCAATGCCACGAAGAATTTTAACAAACTTTGACTAATGGGTAGGCAAAAAAAAACTCCTATGTCTTTATTTAAAAATCAATCTGAAATTAAAGGTATAGTTAAGAGACCAAAAAGAATAATTAGTAAAAAAATCTAGATTTTGGAAATCAATAGATTTTTTTGGCTAGATTTTGGTTGCTATTTAAGGAGATGATTTTCTTTGTATTAGGACTCGCCTCTTGAAGCTTTTAATACATCGTATTCTATTTTTATTTAGTCTTTGGATTTTTGTTATACTACTCTATTATTGAGTGTCTTTTTTATTTTAGAAGGATAGAGTACTTGATCCGTAATTGTGATTTGAATCATGCGGCATATAATAGTTATCTTGCAAACAATTGGAAGAGTGTTTGAGTGAAAATTAGGGGACTCAGATTAAAGGGGTGCTTGAGTCAAAAAACATGGTTAGTATTTTGAAAAGGAAATTGAATTGGGGAATGTTGTTTAGACTGTCGTGTATTATTGACTACTCATTTAATGAATTTTATTTCATTGGGCTGATTCCCTCCTGACGTAGCCAACGTTGCACCGAATTAGATTAACCATTATCTATGTTATCTATTTTGTTTAGTTGATCTTGTTTACTATATATCGTATTGTCTCACAAATTATCTCAGCATTGTCTGTGACATCTTATCGTTGATCAAAAAAATTTTCAATTGGCATTAGAGAACACACCTTGCTCTAGTTGGGTGAGCTCCATGGTTTTCTATACTTTCTATTTAGGATGGACAACACCAAAGGAAGATGATATGTTAACCGATGATCAATGTATTTTGATGCACACCCTTCTTCTATTGTACATAGGCAACTTTGTAGTTTATTTTATTATTTTTACTGTTTTAGTGTGTTTTTATCTTTGAATTTATTTCTACATTTATTTTATTTTCGAACCTTATTTTCAGCTTGAACTGTTAATAGATACCTTCTCACTATGCAGACCATAACTTGGGCTACAGGATTCAGATTAACGCGTTCTAATATATGTTGGAAATTTCAGAGGATAAGCTACAAGTTTTATGTTGAAGACAAAATTCTTGATTAAGGTGAAGAGTGTTGAAAGTATTTGTGGGTAAATATTTTCTATATATTGTATCCACAAGGATTGGTTTAATATCACTGCCGTTCTATAACAAATTATTTTGAGTGAGTAAAAGTAATTGAGTTTGTTTTATTATTTTAAATATGCTATTAAATCTGAACAAAAGTTAAAACTAAAATGCTGAAACTTGGTGAACAATAAAAGAAATATGTTGAGCGTTAGGGTTCATCAACCTATTCCTATGCAATTTGTTAGTTAAATCATAAGTGAACCCTCATTTGAATTATCATATTTATTTATCCTCAAACTAGATCTCATGTCTGCATATCAAGTTAGATGAATTTCTACTAGTATGAGATTCGATCTTTCAGAATATCAATATCGATAAAAGTAATAGATCACGATAATAATGAAAACTCATTCACAATTCCATCTTTACAAATTATGAATGAATCAATATAGTAACCTAGGGCAAAAGTTTAAAACTTTTCTTTTGATCAAAGATTTAACAATAATTTAACACAAAAACAAGCACTACAAAAAATCGCGTAAATTGTGGGAGTTAAAATGTGAATATTAGGGCGGTTTCAGCGGCCGCAATTTTCAAAAATGGTGTTTTTAAACGGTGTATTATCAATAACTAGATTATAAAAGAGATTTACAAACTCATTCTCTGTGGGAAAAAACTGATTGTAGAACTTGTAGTTAATCCAATCAATATTGTTTGGGTTGTCTTTTTACTGATTCGCCACTTTTGTTGGGCTAAAGTCATTAAAGTTCTAAGCACGCTTGAACAATCCTGTACCTTTTCCATCAACATAAATCTCTGTGGCAAATCCCAGAATGAAGTGAAATTCTGAGATGTCGTCGTCAATGATCCCAAATGGAAAACCATCTATGTTTTTTCCAAAAAAATATTATTTATTCCAATGTACTCTCTGAAAATGGTAGGCTTCACAACGGCTTTGATATCAGTTAGTGACATTGTGACTTTAGTGTAGTTTCCATCATGGTTTTAAATTGTGGTTGCGGATATAGTTGTGGTTGCAGGTGTTGCGATTGCGGCCGTTGCGACATAAATTTAAATTAGGAAATATATGAAATACACCATTAAAAAAATACTTAATGTTAATATTTTAAATTACAAACCACATATAAATTGAATTTATGAGTTCTTAAATATTAAGTTATGATGAAAATATGTGAAGAAACATGGGTGAAGGTGTTTGATGCAAATTCTACTTCTGTTGGACCTGTGATTACAAATCACACAACAATTGCAGTCCGATGCGGATGCGGAGGCTAACGCATCAACAATATTGCGGCTGCAATTGCGAGTGCGGAATGCAATTTAAAACCATGGTTTGCATTGAGATTTGATTGGTTGTGGTTGGAATGACCAACTTCTGATGTTCTTTTATAAGTCTATGAGTCTTATTTTTTATAAGTCTATGAGTCTTATTTTTAATCAAGGTTTTATGTATTAGTCTTCTTAATGTAATGCCCTTTAATTGCTATGCAACATAAACTAGTAGAGTATTAAACAACATGTCTAGACAACAACCAAGTATATGAACAACTCATGTAATATTCTAATAATCACATACGTTTGACAAATTTATTCTAATTAGTTAAGTTGGAAGGAAGCTTCATCAAAATAAAAGAAAATTTCTTTAGCCACCTCCCTATGGGGGTCACCCCCAGCGAAAATCCCAAATTACCCCTGCTTTGGAAATGAACTTCTGAAGCGCTTTTTTTTTTAAAAAAATTCCACAATTCAGAAGTGCATTTCCGAAGTCAAAAAAATTCAAAATCCGTGCATATTTTCGGAAGTTCATTTCCGAAACTGTTGCTGCATATACAAATTTCCCTCCTTCACTATTTCATCATTTTTCTCCAAAACTTCTCAAACCCCTCTCTAAAACCCAATCAATCTCCATCCATTTTTCGCCCTAAAATCAAGTTTCAAACCGTTGATCACGTTAAAGGGAGCATAGAAAGCATCAATTTCAGGTAAACATCACTCATTTCATCCCCTATTTCACTACATTGATTCAACAAATTTATGCTGAAAACTGATATGGTTCGGAAGTTCATTTCCGAAATATATTACCTAACATATTTCGGAAATGAACTTCCGAAAATAGGCCTGGCAGTAAAAAAAAAACAGTTTTGGCCAACTTTTGATAATTTTTTCATTTGTTAGGTATGGTGCATCCGGACAACATTGTGCAAGACGATGGAGGCATAGTTCCGGAAATTGTCAACGTCAATAACGATCCGGTTATTGACGTTACTCCTATGATCGATGCGATCGATGTTCGGCAACATTTTACAAATGATCGGAGCTTCGGTAGTCGCGAACAATTGATTGATTGGGTTCGGAAGGAAGCTCACAAACATGGATTTGGAATTGTTATTTTATGGTCGGACAACGGAAATAGTACGCGGAAAGCTTTCGTTGTTTTGAATTGCTAAAGCGGACGACACAACAAAAATGCACATAAAAGAACAATTGCGAAAGATCGCATTTCCGGAGACCACCGATTTGAATCCGCCATCTCAACCGGTTAAAACGAAAGGTGCACCGAAAAAGTCCAAAATTACACAAGATGACACGTCAACAAAACGATCTCCTTCCTACTTTGAACATGTTGATGCATCGTTCCCGGAAATTCATGAGACACCGAAGTCTAAGTGTAGTGGTAACAAAGGAGCCCGTATTTCGAAGCCACCTCGTACACCGCCGATAAAAAAATCACCAATTGTCTACATTGATGAGATGCCACTTTTTATGCACAAATATATCGATAACATCGTTGATGTTGGAGGCGACGGCAATTGTGGATATCGGGCCGTTGCGGGTTTGCTCGGTAAAGGGGAAAATAATCACACTTTAGTCCGACAGGAACTCATTGCGGAGTTGACTTCGTATCGGGACATCTACGGCCGACTATATGAAAATCAAGAAAAGTTTGCAAAAATTCATGATGCACTTGTTCCATCACTTACCGGTATCGCTCCGGTTTCGAAGTGGATGTCATTCCCCGATATGGGTCATCTAATAGCAAGTGCGTATGATATGGTGTGTATCGATTTGACGAGGTTTGGACTAAGTGAGACTTTCTTTCCAATTCATAGTCGACCGCCGTTGGACGCGTCGGGCCGCATCATATGCATCGGGTATCTACGATCGCGGCACTTCGTTCAAGTGTTTTTGAAATCGGGTTGTCCTATACCGGCTACTTCTTGTCAATGGACGGCACATCGTTCAAATGAGGCGGAGACTTGGCCGGATCCGTTCGTTTCGAGGATGGAGGAGTTTGAAGAAATGATGAGCAAAGAGCGCGAGCAAAATAGAGAGCGGTCGAAGAACGTGCCTATTTTGGACTTAGGATCCACCGATTGGTTCGGTGAATTTTAGTTCGTTCCGGATCGTTTTTGTTTGTAACGATCATTTTTTGTATGTATTGTTGTTTATCATGTAAAATCGGACTGATTCAATACATATATAATATAAGTATGTTTTATGTCATCTTTGTGTAATTTATGCCTATTTTGAATGCTTTTGGTATTGGTAACACAAAACTGAATGCAATGCACAAAATTTGAAATTTGCATCTGTTTCTGCATAATTCGGAAATGAACTTCCGAAATATACATGTCTAGAGCCTATTTTCGGAAGTTCATTTCCGAAATGTCCCCTGATGCAGGATAAGATTTGTTGGGCCATCAATGCTTCAATAAGTCTATAAATAGCACACACTCTTCTTCATCCTCTTCACACCACAAAACACAAATGACACAAACCTACCCCCACCTAGCATTCGTCTACTTTGAAACCGGCTACCCGATGCCGTTCCAATTTCGCTTCTCGCGCGACACGCCGTTTGCGGAGTTGATACCGTCGCTCAACACGCTTTTGCGCTATCCCGAGAATCGAAAGGTTGTCAAGCTCGAGTACCGCTCGCCATCGCTTAACGACGAGGGAGACATTAAGTTCACACCTTTTGAGATCAAGAACGACGAAGATTTAGCGGTTTTGTGGACAACGTTCGACCGATTTTCTTCGAAAGGCCCGATCGAGTTGGACGCGAAACTTCAAAGATCGGCGGACGACGTAATCAAAATGTTGACTCATCCCCACCTACCCGTGTTCAACAATATGTAACTTTAATTTTCAGTAATATTATCGTTGTAATCTTCACCCGATTAAATAAAGCGAATCGTTTTTGTTTTCCATTTTTCTTCTGTCTAGACATAAATTCGGAAGTTCATTTCCGAATTCCTCCAGGGGGGTGCGTTCGGAGATGAACTTCCGAAACACCACATTTTCTAAAAATGTAACTTTATTTCGGAGATGCATCTCCGAAATCAATATTTTATATTAAGAAAAACACGTTTTCGGAGATACATTTCCGAAAACACCTTTTTTTCAAAAAAAAGTTACTTTTCGGAAATGAACTTCCGAAATAAGGGGTAGTGTTGTAAATTCACCAGGGGTGGGCTGGAAGGTTAGAAGGTGGGTGAAGAAATTTTCAAATAAAAACACTATATATGCCACGCTTCCCTTATAAATGTTCACACTATGGTTGTTAGGGATTTAAGAATAAAAACTTAATAGGTACAAGTTTTTAGTTGAGGATTTTTTCATTTTAAAAATAAAATATAGATGTAAAAAACCAATTCCAAGCATATAAGGTTTCTCAAGAATAAAACAAAAACTTTAGAATTCATAAATGTATAGACGAGACACCCGAAAGCTCTACTCCATCTATCTTGTTCCATAATAAGTGACCCATCACATTATTTCACATAGATTAAAGAAAAGTGTATAAAAATAAGAAAGAAAATGTTGTTTTTACTTTATTACTCTGATCATGTGTTATAGGAATGAAAGTGAGATGATTTTTTAATTGTTTGATATAAATGAAAGTGAAAGGAAAAAAAAGTGATAAAAGAAAAATTATATATTTAGTAAATGACATATCTAACATTTATTAAATATTTTAATACATGTAAAATAATATACAAATATAACATGTATAAATGCATTTATTTTTTATATATAAATAAACTATATAATATATACTTTACGTAAATAAAAAAAAGAGTGAAGTCTTTCGTATTTGTTTAAAAATATAGTATAGTAATGAGAAACATTTTTGTCTTTTTGTGAAGCAAAATATAGGGTTATCAATCTCTTTATGAGCAAAATATTTTGTGTTTATCTACTTTCCTTTCAATCTAGCAAGGAAACAACATAGAGGTGGATCCCAGCTGCAATTTGCCATCTTCTTTACTGTTTATAAAGTCCCAAATAATGGAAGGATCTCGAATGTTGGGCTTTCTTTCCTTCTTTATCTTTCTCTTCTACTTCCATCGCAAACAAACATAGTGTAAAGGACTATGAATTATATTACACAAAAAGTACCGATTTGACAACACTGAATCAACATACAATAATATCAAAGCAAACAAAAAAGCATAAAAGATCAGAAAGAAGTTTGAACACTCAAACACAATTAAAAATATCAACAAAACGACCCCCCACCTTCAAGGACACATTGACTAGATCTCAATCCATTTAAACCACTATCAATAAAAACTTGGGTCCCCGTCAAGAAGCATAAAATAAAATATTCCACTACATGAACAAGGTCAAAGTCCTTTCGTAATGCTATCAACTACATAGCTAATAATATTGCATTCCATTTAACACCTTAAATTACTCTTAACCAAAATATTTATTAGACTATGAAATGCTCTTTATTATAATTTGCTAAATCAAATTTTATTTTCAGCAATCAATTTTTACCATTCCTCCAAGTGATACCCTCTTTTTATTTCCCTCTCATTGTTCATTCAAAAAGCTTAACAAGACAACATCCTCCCTTCATTATCTTCATCTTGTCCGATCTATATCTCTTCTCCCTCTTTTCCTCAAAAAGACTAAAATTCTGCCGCCGACAACTACAAGCTTTCACCATGGTTTAGCCGTGAAACAACAAAAAACCTGACATTCATATTCACTCCCACACAACCATTAAACCGAAAAACCGCTTCCACTTTTTCTTCCAAAACCGAATCTATACCATAACGCAAAAGCGGGTCCAAACCGCGAGTTTATCTAAATCTTGTAACAGATCCGCAAGACACTTTCACAACCAGTGCAGACTCTAGGTTTATCAGTTTCGCGAGGCTTTTCTGTTCAGTTTTTGGGTTGCTGGTTTTTGTTAATTTCTGTGCAGGTTATGAGGTCTATTCAACTTTATTCAAGTTTATTCAAGTGTTTTCTTCATTTCAGGTTATTTCTCAACAATTTTGATTTTGATTTTGCAGGCATCTTTTTCTTCTTTTCTATATGAATAGCCTTCATAGAGGTTTGCAAAAATAGCTACGGCAATTTTACCAACTCCTATGAATTTTATCACTGAAACTCACTATATTCACGGGTCACTATCACCACAATACCTTTTTAATCTTTAACTCAATAAAAAATGTTAGAGTTTTAAGTTCTTACCAATTATGTATTTGATAATTTATAAATTTTGTAGCAAATTCTTGTGTACTAGACTTGATGTAACTTTTACTAACTCTTGGGAACTTTTTTTTACCGAAACTCACTATTTTCACGAGTCACTATCACCACAATACCTTTTTTATTTTATTCAAGAAAATATTTGTACGTATTTATAGTTGTTAGTGATATTTGTAATATTTCACTTCCAATGATGATGTTTCATATTAACATTTCTAAATATATTCCTAAGAAGCATTAAGGTATATGTGCTCATGTACACTCATATTTATTGTTAGGGCTGACAATGAATCAAACCAACTCGAAAATAGTTCGGAACTCGGTTCGACAATTAAATCGTTGAACTTGGTTCATGAACCAAATGAGTCGAATATGAACTAAAAACTAAGTTTGTCAACTAGATGAGTCGAACTTGAACTATACATAGTTTGACTCGTTAGGTTTATGAGTCAACTCGATTATATATGAGATGAATTATATTGTCTTTAAGAGTAAGTTTAAATATTTACTCCAAATCTTAACCCTATTTTTTTATCTAACAATTTCAATTGATAATTTATATCCTCAAGAGAGCAAATTATTTTTAAAAAAATTATACAAACAGAATCAACATCGTATAAATTTCAATCTTATAAATTTTATTTCTATATTTTTTATTTTAAAAAATATTAATTTAAAATGTCAATTATATATATAAAAAAATAGAATTTATAAAATCACTTTAAAGTCCGAGAAATAAGCGAGTTGAACCTAATAAGATAAACCTAACGAGTTGAACCGAGATGTTCGTGAACTTCTAATAAATCGAGTTTTAGTTGAAAAAAAAGTACGTGATGAGCTCGAACTCGAACTCGGTCAATTCTTAACAAGTCGAGTTTGAGCTGAAAAAAAAGTTCGTGATGAACTCGAACTTGAACTCGAATTCGAACTCGATTAATTCTTAATGAGTCGAACTGAGCTAAGGCGAGTTCGACTAGACTCGACTCATTTCCAGCCCTATTTATTGTTATTTCAACATCAATCTTTTTAAATAATTTTCACACTTTTATGCAACAAACTAATTGTTTTACTATGACCATTCAAATAGTTGGTCAAATAGCTTTTTTTATAATCTCAAATGCACTATCTATGTATTACATATATTCTTATTATTGTATTTCTATACTTTTTATGATACTATCAAATTCTTGGAGTCATTTTGTTTTAAAGTCATTTTGAAGACAACTTTTTATCATTGTTGTTCTATTTTCTTTTGGTATTTTTATACTAATGCTCTGTAAAACAAATTTACTAAATATTGATATTTTTTTTTTGAATCTTAATTCAATATTATTCATTCTATATTTGTACTATATTATTTACTTTAAAATATGAATTATCCGTGCGGACACACGAGTCTTCTACTAGTTAGTTTAAAAAAAAGATAAAATTCCCCAGATAAGAAGAGAAAGTATATGAGAAGACAACGCACCTAATAAGTTATTTCCAATTCACACAAAAAAAATCTAGTTCTTTTACATTGTTTGAAATTTTTTGATAAAATTGACTTTCTGTGACACCGAAAAATTGTCACTTAAAGCCAATAATCTATAGGTAGATGTGTATAAGACTTTGAGTTACACCCACTCCTGGCATCAACTTTAAGGGGCGTAGTTACAGTTACATTTTTCTCAATAGTCACAACAAATTTCATTATATATTTTATGCGAGTATTACAAATAATAGAAATTATACCTACATATTATTTACATTTATCTGTCGCTGAAGCTTCAATAAATAGAATATTTATTATATTAAAATAGGGTTAAATATGTTTTTGGTCACTCTAAATATGTCAAACTTCATTTTTAGTCCCACTAAAATTTTTCTTCAAAGAATAGTCCTCCTAAAAATTTAAAGTAACTTTTAGTCTCTCCTGCAATTTAGTGACAGGTTTTTTAATTTAGCGACGGTTTTTTATTTACCGACGCAATTAGAGACCATTTTAACTACGATTTTGTCGTAAGGGACTAAATGTTAAATTTTAAAGAGGAACATTCTTTAAATAAATATTTTAGAGGTACTAAAAATGAAGTTTGACATATTTAGAAGGACCAACAATATATTTAACCCATTAAAATATAACAAATTTATAATTTTACTTTTTAATTTAATTTAAATTTAATAGAATAAAATATAGCCGTAGGTAAAAGTAATATGGGTGTAGGTAAAAATAATATATAAATTTATTTTAAAAAATTAATAAAATAAGATATAGCTATAGGTAAAAGTAATATTTAATGAAAAAAATTAAGACATCACTAAATATGGGTGTTACATTTTGTCATTTTTCTTTTAGTGATATTATAAAAATTTCATTTTATTGAAAATTTTAGACGGATAAATAGTATTTTAAATAATATATTTCATGATAAATCTATCACGTTATCTAATTAAAAATCAAGGTCAAATGTCTTTGAGCGCCGTATTTTATTTTTTAAATAAAATATATTTCCTCTGTTTTTTGTTTCAACCTATAGGAATGGTCACTTATTTTATGTTTTAAGCTTCTAATCTCATCTCCTGCAATTTTATGTTTCATTTAAACCCAAAATGAGCCTTTATTTTATTTTTCATTTTAATTAATTTTCAAACGAAAACAAATGTAGCTTATTCAATATAAAATAGATTCTTAGAAAGATTTTGCTACAAATGGTGGTCTCGGGTAAGGTGGCCTATAGTTGTATGTGCTCTGTTTACAATAACGGAGGACGTCCAATAAAAAGGTTGTAGCGTGTATCGCCACGGTTGTTTACAACAATTGTAGTAAAAAGTTTTGACCTGGGGTTTGATACCTAGCGCCTTCAATATATTTTTTTTAATTTCAACATATTTCACTATGGTCCTAGAAACCAACAGTAAAGATATGTTTACTTGAGTTTATTATAAGTTATGTGGAATGTTTATTTTACCAACTACTCACTAAAAATATAACCTTTCCTTCAAATTTAGAATAATATAATTTGAGATATGAAGTTATATAAAAACAAATTACACTAATCAATGTTGTACAAGATTTTTACATTCCATAATTCATATTTCGGTATTTAACGGTTAATTTTTGTTTCAATGCTTCAAGTCAACCACCTATTCATTACCTCTATTTTTTTTTGACAAGTATTATTTATTTTACAAATAAAATTAGAAGTGGAGGAAGGGACGGTTGAAGAACTAAGAGCATTAAAACAAGTTCTAACGGTTAAAGAGCGAAATGTAGATAATGGGCTGAAAAAATCTTGTATAACATTTATAATTGTAATTTGTTTTCTACTCTAATATAGATTAATATCTCATATTATAATTTTCTAATTCAATTCGAAAAATTATATATTCGATAAGAGTTGGAAAAACACTCAAACCACATACCATATAATAAAATCATACTTTATTAACAAATTTAATATACACATAATTTAGGATTTGATTGTCATTTTTAATTTGATAATTATATTAATTTTGATACCAAGAGCAATGATTTCTTGGACTGTAAAAACGATTCGAAATTGGAATATGAATGGTGAAATAAAAAAGTGAGGTATGAGGCTAGAATATAGAGAAATTGAAACCGATAATATTTGCTTCTTATTAATTTGATACCACAATAGTACAGATAGTTCATGATACAAACAAGAGAGTCAATTCATGTCTCAGAAGTCACAACATAACATGATACTAAAAGAAAACTGATAAAAAGTTGCAGTATAGAAACACATAAGAAGTAAAAAGAGCACACGATCAACCATAGGACTTATTTAGAATATATGACATACTATTATTTATAGTATGTATATATGACCTGTGAAATAAACGCGAATTACTAGTAAGTAATCACTCTTTACTAAAGTCTTTAGTAAAGAGATCTTGAAGCTGTCCCTCAAGTGAATACGTGGGTTCCGAGGTATTAGCATCCCAAACAAAAACTCCCGGAAGTGATGCAGTTTGAAGGAGAATTGTGCATCCATTAACAAAGAGATCAGTTTTCATTAGAGATGGATTAATGGTATTGGTGCTGACTCCTGGCAAGAGTTTAAACGGGGTGCCATATTCATAAATTAGTTGTTTAAAGAGCTTTACAAACTCATCCTCTGAAGGAAAATACTGATTGTAGAACTTGTAGTTAATCCAATCAATTTTCTCTTGGTTTTCTCGATACAGTGCGAGGTAGTGGGGTTGGAGATCCTTTGTTGGAGCAATGGACACCACATTCAAGGAGATGGAAACGTCGGGATCATCCTTGAGTTGTGTTATGACCTTCCCTATGCAGTAGGCAAAGTCATCCGCATTGGACTCCATGTATGCATAGTTAATATCAATACCGTCAATCGTGTAAAAGCTGACCGATGGGCCACTAATCTTGTAGTCAAGAATTAGATCTTTGATTGATGATTTGGCATTCACAATCCAGTCTTCTTTATTCTGAGGGTTGAATTTATCTTCACGGCCTTGGCCTCCTATGCTTATTACAACTTTCACATTCGTATGATCTATCTTGAGATTCAACACTTTTTCTGGGCCAAAGGTATTAAAGTTCCAATTGCGGGTGAATGCTCCTGTGCCTGTTCCGTCTTCAAGATACGTATCTTTGGCAAAGCCCAGAATGAAGTGGAATTCAATAATGTCCTTGTTGATTATTCTTGCAGGAAAAGCATCTAAACTACCTGAGATGTACTCTCTGAAAATAGTAGGCTTCACAACGGCGGCGATATCAGCTTCTGATGACATTGTGATTTAATTTCTTTCTGAATGAGGATTTGATTGGTTGTGGTTGTGGTTGTGGTTTGAATCACCAACTTCAGATGCCATTTTATAAGCCTCCAAGTCGTTTTTTAAAATATAATTCGTCTTCTAATATAATGCCCTTTCATCGCTATGCGACATAAACTAGTAGTATTAGACAACACGACCTGACAATAACCAAGTATATTACTAACTCATGAAATACTCTAATAATGACATGTTCTTAGATGTGCATTCCAAATACTTCAAAATAAATTATGCATACACTTGCCTATTCTTCTAATTAACTTTTTTTTTTTATTGTTTGACAAATTATATCTAATAAAAAATACTATATATGTCGTCCTTCCCTTACAAATGTTCACACTGTGGTTGTTAGAGATTCACAAAATAAAAAAACTTTTGATTTTAATAGGTAAAAGTTGTAGTAGAATAATTTTTTCTTTTAAAAAGTAAAATACAATGGATGTAAATAAAAATAATTCCAATCATAACATTGTTCGAAAAATATTGGTTTGTATCATATCCCTAAGATTTTGATGATAACAAAGTATTTAAAGAATGATTTGGTAGACTAATGTGCATTCAAGTGTGCAAGAATAAAGATTAGTATATTGATTAAAAGTCAGTTATAATACTGCACTGGACATTTAAAGAGAAGCTAAAAGTTGTAGACTCTGATGGTTTAGAACCTGAAAATCTCATACTTTGATCAAGTCAACATCTGTAAACTAAGTCAACTTCTCAATACTCAGAGTCTGAAGGATCAAAAGCTAAGACTCATACTATGAATGAATGATTAGAACCAAAAGCTACTCAAAGCTCAAGAACCAAGGAGTTTCTCATAAGTAACTATCAGACTTTGAGCTTAATTTGTCTTCTTCTGTTCACGTGAAGACTTAGCAAAAATTTTCGGAAGTTTGAAGAATTGCAACTGATAGTTCCTTTTCTAGCAAAGGAGTTTCAAATGATATTGCAACGACATTAACCATATAAAAAGGCTTTAACTACTACAGAAAACCCCTTACACAACGGTTGAAAAAGGAGTACCATTCCGCTCTTAAGTATGGTGTGGTTGTAAGTTCATTGTTTCCACCACGGTCTGGAAACCATTATTATAAGGCCGGACGCGCGCCACATATCACAACGGTTACTCTTGTAAACCGTTGTGATATATACATGTATGTATTGGGTTCGAAATGCAACAACAATAACTAATTAAAAACATAAATTACTTTTGATCACAGTTACAATAGATAACCGTTGTTGAAAGTATCCAGAGTTTATTATATAATATGTAGTTTTTTTTTTCAAACACCTCACTAAAAAAATACAAGCATTCAAATGTATTAAGAAGTCTATAATCTAAAAATTTATTATTGAAAACTAATTTAAACAAACCTTTGTTTTCTAATTGCATGCGTCTCATTGTTAATTTCATGCTCTTTTACATATAGACTGTGGTGTATTGGTGTAACTCCTTCGATACATCACTATCTTCGATTATAGTTAAATTTTAATAACAACAAGGCATTGGATTATCTGCCTCGTTATCATCACTTATCATCGTAATTTTTATGATGATAGATCATCAGAAAAAATACGATGATAGGTGTTGATGACGACGCACATTATCCAATTAATTGTTGTTATTGAAATTTAACTATAACTGAAGATAACGATGCATCTAAGGAGCCAGGTCATTATCCCATATTCTATTTGTAAAAGCGCATGAAATGAAAGATAAGACACACATTTTGAAAATTATTGATTGATATAAGTTGGTTTTCAAATACAACTTAATTTGCATATTATAACTATCTATGTCAATTTAAATGAATGTATTTTAAGTGAGGGTTAGTGAAACAAATAATCTACATAGAATATAATAAAATCAATCTAATCTTCTTGCTCTGAGAACATTAATCAACAACAACACCATACAAAAGTAATTATCAACAAAACAACATCATACAATAGAACCAAATATAATAAAATATTTTCAGAGCACACCTTTTATTGAAACTAATGATACGTGGAACATGAATCAATTATGAGGTTCATCTAGGTTGTGAAGCTATGAAAAATAAATATAATGAGTAAGAAGTTTACATAACAACTTCATAATTCTTATATTTGTTCTCATTATTTCTCAAACTAGATGAAGTTTACTGCTGTTGTTTCTTCATTTACTTTTCTTGTGACTTAACAATGTATTGTTCTTGTTTTTAGTCCTACAAACACCATGAAAGTTATAAAGATGTGAAACCGCAAACTTAATTTTCAATAACAAATACATGCAACAAAATAAAAACACTAACAACTTACATCATCAATGAATATACATGAAGTCGTGGAACTATAACAAAATATGAAGTTCATATTGTTTGTGAAACTATGAAGAAAAATTATAAGGTGGATGAAGTTTTCAACATAGCTCCATACTTCTTGTACTTTATTCCTATTAAGGTCGTGAAGACGAATCTAAAAAAAGAGAACATTTAACAAAATGCAACAAAAGAGATAGTCAGGAACTATCTAACAAGAAGATGGAAGAAAAGTAATACCTTATGTATGAAGAATAAGAATCACGGCTAATGACAAAGAAGAAAAGAAAAATGGGTCCCGGGGTTTACCTGCGAAGGATACGACGTTAGTGTCAAAAAGTGAGAGTTAATTTGGCTATATATAGGTATACTATATCAAACGGTTCAAACTATCAACTTTAGCGATATCTCTTTTATTATTTATTTAAAAATAAATAAAAAGAAAATGTGCGTCTTAACATTAAAGGAATAAAATATTTGAGGGCGCTGAGGTTCGAACCCATGAAAGTTTCATTTTATCACCACAATTAAACCATCCACCATTATTATATGCTAATATTTTTTAATTGAAAAATAAACAAAACATCTGTTAGCGTCTCAGTTTAGATATGTCACCACTGTGTATTGATGAATTGTGGTGACTTTGGCATGATCGTATGCGCGTTTTGTAGTAGTGTTTGCAACAAATCAGATTTTACTTCTCACGAAGACTTACTTGTACAAGAAGTTCTCTCTAGCGTCTATTTGATGGTTCTCTATAAATGAAGTTGAAGACTTGGAGAAAATACACAAAATTGCGCCTTGACAAACAAAGAAAAGTTGCTCCATTGAAACAAGAGCAAAATTTTAACTTAGGGTTTCTAACCTCTTATATATTCTAGAAATCGCTAAGTCTTAGATAATGTTTATGTTGTAATATGTCTAAACCTCTGATCGTATAACAAGTGTAATTTATCATATCTCTTAATTGTTTATTATAGAGTCAGAAGTCTCTTGCTTGTGTGCTTAAGTATTTGGAAGTCTTTTGGTTGTGTCACTATGTCAAAGAAAGGCTTAGGCAGCGCTTTATTTTGGATTAGGCAGCGCTGGCTTTAATTAAAAAATATTAGCATATAATAATAGTAGATGGCCTTAATCCATAGGTAAACAATTAAACCATAGGTAAAGGCAGCGCTACCTATATTAGCGCTGCCATAGGTAAAGCCAGCGGTTTTTTAATGTCAAAGCGCTGCTTTATGTCCCCTTTAGGCAGCGCTTCTGTCCTTGGCTCCTTTAGGCAACACTTTTTTCTTAAAAAGCACTTTCTATTGTCCCTCTTTAGGAAGCACTTTTATAGTTCTATTTTAGGTCCCCTTTAGGCAGTGTTTCATTCCAAAAGCACTCTCTATTGATCCCCTTAGGCAGCGCTTTTTGCTTGAAAAGAGCTTTCTATTGTCCCCTTTAGACACCTCTTTTTTTGTTCTATTTTAGTTTTATTTTACATATATTTTAGGAAGCGCTTTTTGTTCTCTACTTTTGGCGTTGTGTGCTTAAGCAATTAGAAGTCTCTTCCATGCGTGCTTAATCAATTAGAAGTCTCTTACTTGTCTGCTTGATCATTGAAGTCACATACTTCTGTGTTTGGGCATTGGAAGTCTCTTACTTGTGTGCTAGACCAATTTGTAAATAAGCTTGGTTATAGTGGAAATCTCTTGGAAATGCAAGGGGACTAGAATACTCTTTATATATGATCGACTTTATTCTGTTGCGAATCATCTGACTCTGACTCAGATTCTATCCTTGTGATTAGAATCTGGTAAGAGATTTATAAGGGAAAAAGGAGAAAAGGTTAACACAACGGTTATCTCTACATCGTTGTTGTTTGATAAAAAACCGTTCCGAAAAGTTAAAGCAACACCTCGGTTTGGCACGGCCTTAAAACCGTTTTCATAGGATTTTGCAACGCTTTTGTTGCATTACCGTAATGTCAAAATGTTGTAGTAGGAATCCTAAAGAGTTTAAAAAAAAATTGACCGCAAGTGGGCTACCAAACGATTTTCCTCTTTTGCGAGATAAACATTGGAAAGTTAAATATTTTAATATGGGAAATGATGTGATGGTGTTTCTACGTAAGGAGAAGTTTTCGTTGGTACTTATAGCAAGGTGCAGCCTATAACGCCATGTATTTAATTAATTATTAATTAAATATTTTTGAATTATTTTCGAATTAATTTTTGAAGTTGTGAATTGTTATGATATGTTGATTTAAGTTGTCATGTTGTTAGTTGATTTAATTGGTTGATTAATATTGGGCATTAATTATGAGAATAGTTGTAACAATTATTATGGGCTTATTCAATGGTTGGTAGTAGTAAAGTTAGGGTGTGAAAATTAAGTCCCATGGAATTATTAAGAATGATAGAATTATTTGTTTAAGGGGAATAAAAAGAAAACTAGATTTTTAGTAAAAGAAAGATAATAAGGGTTTTGGAGAAAGAGCGTAGAGGCTGCCGTGAAGAGGAAAAAGTGGAAGAAGAGGCAAAGCTAGGCTTTCAACCGGAAAGCTATAGAGCGGTCTCCAATCTAAGGAAAGGGTGGAGTTCGGACTCTATAATAGGGTATATGATGAAAAGTATGTGGGATTGGGTTTGTAAAATTGCTTATGTGCCTGCGTTTGATTGTTGTGGTTGATTCTGAAAATTAATTATTGTCGACGAATTAGTTGTTGGACATTGTATATGTTGATGTAGTATAAATAATGTGTTGCTGTGATTGTGATTAATGATTTTTTTGGGAAATTTGTTGCTATCAATAAATTATTGGTGAGAAATTGTTGTATGTTGATTGGGCATAATTTTTATGCTGCTGTAAATTGTTGTTGTGTTTGTTTGGTATGTGATTGAGGGATAATTGAGAATTAGGTGCAGTGTTGTGGGTAGAAGAAAGGAAAAAAAGAGACATAGGGGGGCGCCCACCCCTAGAGGAAGAAGAAGGGGCGCCCACCCCCATGCACAGAAGGGAGCGTGTGCTCCCTATAAAATTAAGGGAGAGGGGCGACCACTTGTTCATATATTAGTAGAAGGGGGGCCACCACTTGTTCATATATTATATATTTTATGTCATTAACTAATTTATTAATTTACTAAGTATCATGCAATGTATTATATTAGTTTAATTAGTACGTAGCACTTTATGGTTAAATGGTAGTAGTATAATATTAACAGAAATAAAGTAGTGGAGAAATAACGTAGTAGTGCAGAGAAGAAAATATTTATCACTGTGTAGCAGATACTAATCGAAGAAATTAATTACCAGAAGAATGATAGCAGGAGTATTTCAACTAGTAGGGTTAATATATACTAATCAGTAGCAGTATAAGCAATAGACTTAATTATTTAGTAGTAATAATCCTTGAAATTCTAATAACAATATGTAGCCAAAAATTAATTAGCAGGTTTTGGAAGATTAATTTTAGTAGCAGTATAAGTAATAGACTTAATTAAATTAACAAAGGCTTAATAAAACACCTTAGTACTAAGTAGAAATAATAGAATTCGTAATTGATAATTAAGTGGCCAGTATAGTTGAAATGTCTGAGTAATTACAAAACGTTTGTTGTATATTTTGGTTGATTCGGTGTGTTGTATGATTGCTGCAAAATGTGAACTTTCAGGTGGAGTTGAATTTTGTTGAAAATTGCCTTTGATGGTTGGCAAATAACAGGTTGTAGGCTTATGGCCAGTGTAGTTGTTATTGTTGTTGCGTTGCCGTTTTTGTTATGCTATTGTTGATTATAGTTGCTAGCGTTGTTATATACTGGTTGTTGATCAGTTGCAGCTGTTGTTGTTTTGCCTCTATTAATTGGCAAAGAAATCAAGTTATAGGCTTATGCCAGAGTTAAATCGTTGTTGTGCCGTTGTTGTTGTATGTTGCCAATTGTTGATTTATTGTCGTTGTTGTTGTTGCACTCATATTGTTGTCGCATAAATAACATATCAAGTTGGAGCTGATGCTCAGTAAGTTGACCTAGATTGGCAAATATTAAGTTGGAGGCGTATGCGTTATTTGAAAGTTGAAGGCTTATGCCTTGTTGACGCCTCTATTAACTGGAAGGTTCTAAGTTAGGAATTCTGCTCATTGGTACCACATGCATGTGCATTGTACAAGTCGCACTTCGTGTCATATATTGAATTGTTGTTATTATAATATAATGACAGTTGTGTTGTTGAATTGTGATGACTGATGATGTTTGAAAGTTGTTGAAGTGGTGATTTTATATAATTTGATCTAATATATTATTTATCATACACTCAATTATATGGTTCGATATCTCACCCCTTCTGTTTGAATGTTACCCCTATGTTGGTAACACGCAGGTAATCCAGAGTGAATGTTGTTTACCTTGAGTTGTTCGAGTCATGTGTTGGTCGCTCTGATACGTAACACTTGGGGGTGAACATTTGTCTTCTATCGTTGTTAATAAATATTTAGTTGATGAATTTTAAGTTGAATTTTGTTAAATACTTTGTTTCCTTGAAGTCGTTTATGTTGGACAAAGATGTTATGTTATTAAGTTGAAGTTTATGAATCCGCTGCTTGGTAATTTAAAAGTTGTTTTATTTTGAAGACATAAAGTTGTTGTTATTTGTTCATCCAAATTTTAATGTGTTATGTATTGTATTACATGCGATTAAATGTCGTTGTTTTACGTAGTTAACGTGGCATCCCTTTTATATGTTGGAATTTTTGTAACTTTGATTTTTATGATATTCACCAGGTAGAAATGGAGTGTTACACAGCCTCATAAGTATGGACCGCGCATTGTGACTCAAAAGATCACTGATAATGCTTATATGGTAGCTCTCCTGAATTTCATGAATATATCCATTACTTTCAATGTTACTGATATTCGTGAATATCAAGTAGATGAGGCTCTTTCTTAAGAAGGGAACATGGGGTCGAGTTCTTCAGAGGGGGAGGAGACTGATTTAGGAAAATTTTTTAAGTCATCCGAGTTTATTTCAGGCCCAAAAATAATTTTTTATTTTTTCTGCAATTTTCTGTTTTATTTTTGTTTTGGATTAAAAAAATCTATTAGGGTTTCCTTTTTGTTTTTTTATTATAAGCCAATTAGGGTTTCTTTTCTTCTATCTTTTTCGGTTTGAGTCAAAGATCATATTTTGATATAATAAAATTTTGTATTTTTTTTATGTCGTAGATTCCAGAGTTTATCTAACAAGTTTTATGCTTGCAATCCTGTATTCTCGTTCTATATTTAGCGTTCGCTAATCCCTAGTATTTTCAACTGTGTCAACTATATATATTCATGAAATCTTGAAATGGTTTTGTGTATACATTTCTTCTAAAATTAATCGAAACTCCAGTATGAAATCTTGAAATGGTTTTGTGTATACATTTCTTCTAAAATTAATCGAAACTCTAGTATGAATGGTCAAATATAATTTGAGGTAAAAGGCAAGTATACAGAGAAAAATGAAAACAATAATATTTGCTTCTTATTAATAAATTGGTAATTAAGTAGTTCAGATAGTTCATGATACATACAAAATAAAAAAACAATTCAAGTCTCACAACAAAGACACAATAATTAAAGAAAGTAAACAGTGAAAAATATGTTATAAACAAACACATAAGCAGTAAAAAGAGCACTTGATCTATCATAGGTCTTATTTAGAATATTGAACATACTATAAAAAGCATGACTGATAAGGCTTCGCTATTGATTATAGTATGTGTGACCCGTGAAATGAAATCCAATTACTAGCTAGGTAAGAACCTAGTAAGTAATCACTCTTTAGTAAGGAGTTCTTGAAGCTGTCTCTCAAGTGAATATGCGGGGGCAGAGGCATTAGCATCCAAAACAAAAACTCCAGCTAGTGATGCACGGCTAAGGAGGTATTTACATCCGTCAACAATTAAACCTTGTGATTCAGATGGAATACCTGTATAGGTGCTGACTCCTGCCAAGAGTTTAAACTCCGTATCATAATCAGTAACTAGTTTCTTAAAAAGACTTACAAATTCATCCCTTGAGGAAAAATACTGATTGTAGAACTTGTAGTCAATCCAGTCAATATTGTCTTTGCTGACTAGATACAGTTTGAGGTAGTGGGGTTGGAGTAACTCTGTTGGAGCAATGGACACTATTTTCATGGATTTGGAAACATCCGGATCTTCCTTGAGTTTTTGTATGACCTGCCCTATGCAGTTTGAAAAGTCGTCGACACTGGAAGTGATGTTTTCATAGTTAATATCAATACCGTCAATTATGTTTTCATCGATAATGACTTCGTTCTCGTAGTCTAGGATGATCTCTTTGATTGATGATACGGCATTCGTAATCCAGTCTTCATTATTCTGAGGGTTGAATTGATATTCATGGCCAATGCCTCCTATGCTTATTACCACTTTCACTTGCCTATGCAGTTTCTTGAGTTTAGCCACATTTTCTGGGCTAAAGTTCTCAATGCTCCAAGTGCGGTTAAATTCTCCTGTGCCTTTTCCATCAACATACAACTCGGTTGCAAAGCCCAGAATGAAGTGGAATTCTTTGATGTTGTCGTTGATCATGTTTGCAGGAAAATCATCTATATTATCTTCCATGCCAATGTACTCTCGGAAAATGGTAGGCTTCACATCGGCATCGATATCAGGATCTGATGACATTGTGATTTAATTTTTTTTTTAATGAGTATTTGATTGGTTGTGGTTGTGGTTGGAATGACTAACTTCTCATGCCATTTTATCACTATGCAATATAAACTATTAAACAAAGCGACTACACAATAACGACGGCAATATGAAAACTAGACAAAAACGAAGGGTGAAGAACGTACCCAGCTATATGAATAACTTATGCAATATTCTCAACATGACAAATTCTTCTTATGTCATCCTTCATACTTAACTATAAACCCTAAGACGTAATTTATATTTTATAGACCAAAGCTTTCAATTTGCTTACCGACAAATTCAGCCCGTCAACACAAAAATAAAAAAATAAAATAGAAAACTAATTGTTGGAAAATTAATGTATTTTAAAGTCCATATTCACAATATTCACAAGTGGAAGTTAGTTCAAAATCAGACCAAAACATTATTCTAGCTTTTTTTTTAAGAACAACTTTCAACCGTGGAAGTTCAGTGCTATATCAGTATAGTTTGTTGTGCTGCCGCCCAAGTTATTAAATTTTGCCGCCTATCATTTATTTTCTTCCTCTACCTTGTTATTCACTAATTTTGTCCTATAAATAGTTGACTTATTTCTCATGAAATAATATACAAGAAAAATTATCTTCTCCTCCTTTTGTTCCTGGGAAATATATATTTGAGATTCTCGCTAGTTCTTAAGTTCCTGGTCATTGCAACCAAAAGGTGTTGTTTATTCCTGGGAGTGTTTAGGATAATACCTGGATAAAACTCTCAAGGACAGTGAATCTAATTCACGACTCAGCTCGGTTACTTTCCTTGATTTATTTTATGGTTTCGTTACAGTTGATCAACTTGTTGTTTTTTTTGCTCTCTGAATCCAACAATCTTGAGAATTTTATCATTTACAATGGAGAGCCCTAACCGCAACAACGCTTAAAATTCTAACAACACATCCGGCGGCGCTAGTTCTATTCCTGTCTCTGCCATTGGTGCTGCTCCAGGCCCTCATTACGCAAAGCCCTTTCCTGATGTCTCGAAAATCAAAGTCTTTGAAGGCTAACATTTCCGCAAATGGCAAGAAAGGATTTCCTCCACTTTAGACATGCACGGAGTTGATTCTGCACTCATTGATCCGCGACCGGATTCCCTTGCTGATCCAAAACAGATTGAGAATTGGACATATTCGAACAAGGTATGTCGTCATGTTGTTCTTAGAACTTTACTTAACGAGCTCTTTGATGTGTTATATTCCTACAAGATAGCAAAGGAAATTTGGGATTCCATGATTCTAAAGTATACGGCTGAAGCTATTAGGAGACAGAAATTTATCATAGCAAATCACAACAGGTGGGAAATGACTAAAGATAAGAAAACCATAACTCTAATCAATGAGTATCACAAACTCATTGCAGACTTGAAAAGCGAAAACATAATTTTGCCAGATGAATATGTTGTTGGACTTCTGATTGAAAAACTACCTCAATCATGGAACGACTACAAACAATAGCTGAAACACACAAGCAAACAACTTTCAATTGGTGACCTAATCACTCATATCATTATTGAGGACACAATTCAGAAGGAGATCATTGGAGCAGGAGCAAAGGCGTTGGCCACTCGTGCTAATCTGATTCAGCAAAAATCAAACAATAAGAGGTACGCAACTAAGAAACCTGATCAAAATATCCATAAATTCACCCATACCTTCAAAAACAGAGGAACTTCCTTTGTTTGTGAAAAGATGGGTCAGATTGCTAAACATTGCAGACACCGCCCGAGAAATGGAAAACCTCCTAAACCAAATGTGAATTTAGTGAAAGGGGATGATGTTATTGCTGCTGTAATTTCTCAGGTGAATATGGTTTCTGGTGTGAGGAGTTGGATAGTAGACTCAGGTGCTACTAAGCATATATGTGGAAATAGAGATGCGTTTACCTCCTACTCTTCTATGGGGGAAGGAGAAGAATAAATGTCACTACTAATGAGAACCCAATTAACAATGGATGGGAAAGATATATATAACAACGAGGGCCCAGGAGTTATTATGCAGAGTGTCATTGAATATATGATACTTACTATCACAGCCTAGTAGCCGTTGTAATAAACTGGAAAGCGCGCGAAAATTTTTACATATCACTACGATGTATATGAATACGTTGTAAACATGGCGTTGTTGTTTGCGTGTTTTGTAGTAGTGTATACCTTGGTGATTCTCTGACTGCTCCAGTCCATGGTAAAGGGAAAGTTCTTCTCAAACTCAAATCTAGAAAGACCCTAGCTTTAAGAGATGTTCTTCATGTCTTGACCATAAGAACAAACTTGATCTCCGTTGATCTTTTAGGCAAAGCTGGGATTAAGGTATCCTTTGAATTTGGAAAGATCATTATAACTGTTAGAACAAGATTTGTTCTGATCAATTATCTTAGTTTTGATGATAACAATAATATGAATTTTGCTTAAGATTATATGGTACTCTAATCCAATGCAATTTCCTTTTCAGGAAATATATAAAGAGTACGCATAATTCAGCGCTCAGAAGCTTTGTCTCAAAAGGTTCAGCATGCAACATCAGAACATGGTCTGGCAAGACATCAGAAGATGGTCGAAGCAGAATCAGAACATGGGTCTATGGAAGCATCAGAAGAACAAGAGAACAGAAGCACTGAAGTTCTGATGGTATCACGCTCAGAAGCACTTCAAGGTCAGAAGATCAGAAGATGCTATGCACCAAGCTGTTTGACTCTGATGATATTCAAACGTTGTATTCACAAACATCAGATCAGAAGGAAGTACAAGTGGCAGGCTACGCTGACTGACAAAAGGAACGTTAAAAGCTATTCTAGGCTACGTCAGTAGACACAGCGTGAACAAGGCTCGAGGTAGTTGACAAAAGCGTATAACATTAAATGCGATGCTGTACGGAACACGCAAAGCATTAAATGCATTCAACGGTCATCTTCTCCAACGCCTATAAATATGAAGTTCTGATGAGAAGCAAGGTTAACGATTCTGCACCAAAACAACTCATATCAAACTTGCTGAAACGCTGTTCAAATCAAAACTCAGAATCTTCATCTTCATCAAAGCTCACTACATTGCTTTTGTAATATATTAGTGAGATTAAGCTTAAACGATTAAGAGAAATATCACAGTTGTGATTATCGCTTTTAAGAAGCATTTGTAATACTCTTAGAATTACATTAAGTTGTAAGGAACTAGAGTGATCGTGTGGATCAGAATACTCTAGGAAGTCTTAGGAGTGAACTAAGCAGATTGTAACTAGAGTGATCGTGTGGATCAGTAGACTCTAGAAAAGTCTTAGAGGGTATCTAAGCAGTGTTCCTGGAGTGATCAGTGTGTGATCAGAAGACTCTGGAAGACTTAGTTGCTGACTAAGTGGAAAACCATTGTAATCCGTGCGATTAGTGGATTAAATCCTCAGTTGAGGTAAATCATCTCTGCGGGGGTGGACTGGAGTAGTTTAGTTAACAACGAACCAGGATAAAAATAACTGTGCAATTTATTTTTATCTGTCAAGTTTTTAAAGCTACACTTATTCAAACCCCCCCTTTCTAAGTGTTTTTCTATCCTTCAATTGGCATCAGAGCGCCGGTTCTAAGGTGCAAGCACTTAACCGTGTTTAGAAAAGATTCAGGAAGAGAAAAACGCTTCAGTAAAAGATGGTTGATGAAAGTGAAAAGTCTACACCTACACCTGCATCTACATCTGGCTCTGCTGAGCAATACAACGGTAACAATGGTTATACTAGACCGCCGGTATTTGATGGTGAAAACTTTGAATACTGGAAAGATAAACTGGAAAGTTACTTTCTTGGTCTAGATGGTGATCTATGGGATCTTCTGATGGATGGTTACAAACATCCAGTAAATGCCAGTGGCGTAAAGCTGACAAGGCAAGAAATGAATGATGATCAGAAAAAGCTTTTCAGGAATCATCATAAATGCAGAACTGTTTTGCTGAATGCTATCTCTCATGCTGAGTATGAGAAGATATCTAACAGGGAAACGGCCTATGACATATATGAGTCCTTGAAAATGACTCATGAAGGAAATGCTCAAGTCAAGGAGACTAAAGCTCTAGCTTTAATCCAGAAGTATGAAGCCTTCAAGATGGAGGATGATGAAGACATTGAAAAGATGTTTTCAAGATTTCAAACTCTTACTGCTGGATTGAGAGTTCTTGACAAGGGATACACCAAGGCTGATCACGTAAAGAAGATCATCAGAAGCTTACCCAGAAGATGGGGTCCTATGGTGACTGCATTCAAGATTGCAAAGAATCTGAATGAAGTTTCTCTGGAAGAGCTTATCAGTGCCTTGAGGAGTCATGAAATAGAGCTGGACGCAAATGAGCCTCAAAAGAAAGGTAAGTCTATTGCATTAAAATCTAATATCAAGAAATGCACTAACGCTTTTCAGGCTAGAGAAGAAGATCCTGAAGAATCAGAATCTGAAGAAGAAGATGAACTGTCCCTGATCTCCAGAAAGCTAAATCAACTCTGGAAGACCAAGCAAAGGAAGTTCAGAGGCTTCAGAAGTTCAAAGAAAAACTGAACGTGGAGAATCTTCTGATGACAGGAGATTTGACAAGAAGAAGGTCATGTGCTATGAATGCAATGAGCCTGGACACTTCAAGAATGAATGTCCAAATCTTCAGAAGGAAAATCCCAAGAAGAAGTTTCATAAGAAGAAAGGTCTTATGGCAACCTGGGATGAGTCAGAAGATGATTCAGACTCTGAAGATGAGCAGGCTAACTGTGTGCTGATGGCGACAGAAGATGACGAATCAGAATCTACATCAGAATCAGATTCTGAAGAGGTATTTTCTGAACTTACTAGAGATGAGTTAGTTTCCGGTCTAACTGAACTTCTGGAACTCAAGTCTCAGATTAGTCTCAAATACAAAAAGCTGAAAAAAGCTATTTGAATTTGAAACAAAGAAGCTTGAGTTGGAGAATTCTGAATTAAAAGAAAAACTTTTAAAATTATCCAATAATGTTGGATCTCCTTCTGATTCAGAAAAATCCACTCCTAGTTTAAACCATATTCTGAAAGAATATGATTTAAGTTTCAGGAAGTTCTTATCTAGAAGTATTGGCAGAAGTCAGCTAGCTTCTATGATATATGCTGTGTCTGGAAACAAAAGAGTTGGCATTGGTTTTGAGGGTGAAACCCCATACAAACTTGAACCTGTTGATGAAATGAAATTCACATACAAGCCATTGTATGATCAGTTCAAGTATGGCCACTCCCATGATATTAGGCACACTTCACATGCTCAAAGTTTTCACATAACACACACCAAAAAGCATGTGACACAACCTAGGAAATATCATGAAACTCACATTAAGAATTATCATGTTGTTCCTCCTATTGCTTACAATGTTAAACCCAAGTTCAATCAGAACTTGAGAAAATCTAACAAGAAAGGACCCAAGAAAATGTGGGTACCTAAGGATAAGATTATTCCTATTGCAGATATCCTTGACTGCAAAAAGGACAAAGCACAACATGTCATGGTACCTGGACTCTGGATGCTCGCGACACATGACAGGAAGAAGGTCTATGTTCCAAGACCTGGTGCTTAAGTCTGGAGGAGAAGTCAAGTTTGGAGGAGATCAGAAGGGCAAGATAATTGGCTCTGGAACAATAAAGTCTGGTAACTCTCCTTCCATTTCTAATGTACTTCTTGTAGAAGGATTAACACATAACCTCTTATCTATCAGTCAATTGAGTGACAATGGTTATGATATAATCTTTAATCAAGAGTCTTGCAAGGCTGTAAATCAGAAGGATGGCTCAATCCTATTTACAGGCAAGAGGAAGAACAACATTTATAAGACAGATCTGCAAGATCTTATGAGTCAGAAGGTGACTTGTCTTATGTCTGTCTCTGAAGAGCAGTGGGTCTGGCACAGAAGATTAGGTCATGCTAGTTTGAGAAAGATTTCTCAGATTAACAAACTGAATCTGGTCAGAGGACTCCCTAATCTGAAATTCAAATCAGATGCTCTTTGTGAAGCATGTCAAAAGGGCAAGTTCTCCAAACCTGCATTCAAGTCCAAGAATGTTGTTTCTACCTCAAGGCCATTAGAACTCTTGCACATTGATCTGTTTGGCCCAGTCAAAACAGCATCTGTCAGAGGGAAGAAATATGGATTAGTCATCGTAGATGATTATAGCCGCTGGACATGGGTAAAATTCTTGAAACACAAGGATGAGACTCATTCAGTGTTCTTTGATTTCTGCATTCAGATTCAATCTGAAAAAGAGTGTAAAATCATAAAGGTCAGAAGTGATCATGGTGGTGAATTTGAGAACAGATCCTTTGAAGAATTCTTCAAAGAAAATGGTATTGCCCATGATTTCTCTTGTCCTAGAACTCCACAGCAAAATGGGGTTGTAGAACGAAAGAATAGGACTCTGCAAGAAATGGCCAGAACCATGATCAATGAAACCAATATGGCTAAGCATTTCTGGGCAGAAGCAATAAACACTGCATGCTATATTCAGAATAGAATCTCTATCAGACCTATTCTAAATAAGACTCCCTATGAATTGTGGAAGAATAGAAAGCCCAACATTTCATATTTCCATCCTTTTGGATGTGTATGCTTTATTCTGAACACTAAAGATCATCTTGGTAAGTTTGATTCCAAAGCACAAAAATGTTTCCTTCTTGGATATTCTGAACGCTCAAAAGGCTACAAAGTATACAATACTGAAACATTGATTGTAGAAGAATCAATCAATATCAGGTTTGATGATAAGCTTGGTTCTGAAAAACCAAAGCAATTTGATAATTTTGCAGATTATGATATTGACATATCAGAAGTTGTTGAGCCAAAAAGCAACGCATCAGAAGCAGAGCTTCTCAGAAGCAAAGAATCTGAAGATCAAGTATCAGCTTCTCTGGAGGATCTAAGCATTTCTGAAGAACCATCTGTCAGAAGATCATCCAGACTCATCTCTGGTCACTCAGAAGATGTCATTCTTGGAAAGAAGGATGATCCAATCAGAACAAGAGCATTCCTTAAGAACAATGCAGATTGTCAATTAGGTCTTGTATCTTTGATCGAGCCAACTTCTGTTGATCATGCTCTAGAAGATCCAGACTGGATAATTGCTATGCAAGAAGAACTGAATCAGTTTACAAGGAATGATGTTTGGGATCTTGTTCCTAGACCAGATGGATTCAATATAATTGGTACAAAATGGGTCTTCAGAAACAAGCTCAGTGAGAAAGGTGAAGTGGTAAGGAACAAAGCCAGACTGGTGGCTCAGGGTTATAGTCAGCAAGAAGGGATTGATTATACAGAAACCTTTGCACCAGTGGCCAGGTTAGAATCTATTCGTCTATTAATTTCATTTGCCACTCAACATAACATCACTCTTTATCAGATGGATGTTAAGAGTGCCTTCTTAAATGGTTATATAGATGAAGAAGTTTATGTCCATCAACCTCCTGGTTTTGAAGACTCTATGTCTCCTAATCATGTTTTTAAACTTAAGAAATCATTGTATGGATTGAAACAGGCTCCCAGAGCTTGGTATGAACGCTTAAGTTCTTTCCTTCTGGATAATGGTTTCACTAGAGGAAAAGTGGACACTACTCTCTTTTGTAAAACCTTTAAAAGGGATATTTTAATTTGTCAAATATATGTAGATGATATTATTTTTGGAACATCTAATGCTACACTTGGAAAGGAGTTTGCTGAGTCTATGCAGGCTGAGTTTGAAATGAGCATGATGGGAGAACTCAAGTATTTCCTTGGAATACAAATAAATCAAACATCAGAAGGAACGTATGTTCATCAAACCAAGTATGTGAAGGAACTTCTGAAGAAGTTTAATCTTCTAGACTGCAAAGAAGCCAAAACTCCTATGCATCCAACATGCATCCTAGGTAAGGATGAGGTAAGTAAGAAGGTAGATCAGAAGTTATACAGAGGTATGATTGGATCTCTTCTATATCTGACTGCTTCTAGACCTGACATTCTGTTCAGTGTTTGTTTGTGTGCTAGATTCCAATCAGATCCTAGAGAATCTCATTTAACTGCTGTTAAGAGAATTCTAAGGTATCTGAAAGGTACTACTAATGTTGGCTTAGTTTACAGAAAATCTAAAGAATACAACTTAGTAGGATTCTGCGATGCTGACTATGCTGGAGACAGAATTGAAAGAAAAAGTACTTCAGGAAGTTGCCAATTTCTTGGAAGTCATTTGATCTCTTGGTACAGCAAGAAGCAAGCAACTATTGCTCTATCAACAACAGAAGCAGAATATGTCGCTGCTGCTGGTTGTAGTACACAGATGCTCTGGATGAAGAGTCAGTTAGAAGATTATCAGATATTTGAGAGTAACATTCCTATATTCTGTGATAATACTTCTGCTATATGTTTATCTAAGAATCCTATTCTTCATTCAAAAGCTAAACATATTGAGATTAAACATCATTTCATAAGGGACTATGTTCAGAAGGGTGTTATATCTTTAAACTTTGTTGATACAGACCATCAATGGGCTGATATCTTTACAAAACCCCTGGCTGAAGATAGGTTTAAGTTCATTCTGAAGAACATCAGTATGGATTTATGCCCAGAATGAGAAGATGAGAAGTTCTTATGTATGAGTATCTTCTGAAATGAAAATGGATTAATTTTTTTTAATCAGAAGTTCTGATTGAAATCTTTTAGAAATTATGATTCGGTTATTACTAACGTTTCATTGTCTAAGTTGATTCAGAACCTCTTTTAAAGCAAAACAGCTGTTACGTTTTTATCTCGGGATGGTAAACCTGTCGTTACTATTCATGGATAAACGTGCGTGCAGTTGAAGGGACGCCGACCATAGGTAACTGTGCTAGTCACCTCATTCGTCTTTATTACCTCTCCTCACGTCACGTAACATTAAATGCTTTTCATCATTCGTTTCATTTTATTTTCTTTTAAATACTCTTCAAACTCTTCTCTTTCCCTCTCATCTCTCTCTATCTTTTGCATTCATATCAAACCCTACCTGTTCATTTTCTGCAAATCCATCATGAACTCCTCATCAAGCCCAGGAAACCATGGAAAAGATCAAAACAACAAAAGAAAAGTTGTTGAAACATCACCTTCCAAACCCAAAAAGATAAAAATCACCTATGATCCTCTCAAGGTGAATCCATTCGAAGCAATGTTGTCTGGAAACTATTCTAGACGTGTGTTTCATCCCCCTGGTGAAAGCCCTCCATCATCTCCATCTTCTTCCTCATCTTGTTTCCTTCTAGACTCAACCTCCTCTTCATCTAACCTTTCCTCTCCCTTAATCCATTCCGAAGAAATCTCTTCATCTTCACCCGCTGAGAATGTTGTCTCTGATAAAGACTGTGGAAGATCTGCATCAGAACCAAGTCTCCCTGACCCCTCGCCTGGAAGCCCAAGAAGCAGTCAATGAGGCGTTTCACTCCTTCATGGCATGCTGGCACAGACTTTGTCTTAGCTAGGGTCTTAGGCTTTGGTCTTTGTAGTTTTCTTTTCCTTGTTGCATCTGCTTGTTAAACATCTTCATGTAATATCTTTTGATTATAAATGAAAAAGTTTCTTTGCTTTTACATTCCAGTGTTTTTGTTTGTCGTTTTATGCATCTGAATTTTTTTTTAAATATTCTTTTTGATGTTATGACAAAAAGGGGGAGAAGATAAATGATAAATGATTTGATTAAATCTATCAGTTGCTGGGTAAAGCTCCCACACATTTACTAACAAGAACTGCAAGTTCTATATGGTTTAAGTGTTTTGCAGGTATAAAGAAGTGAAGAAAATCTTCAAAGCAAACACAGAAGCAAAACCATGAAAACTGAAGCAAGCTGAGTGCTGTCAAGCTTCAGAAATCAGAAGCAAGAAAGAAGAATGAATCAGAAGCACTGATAATAGAATTTGATCCATATTTGTCTATTTGTTCTGACAAAATTCTATTTGCTCTGATACATATAATGTTATGGCTCTGATACATTATTTGCTCTGATACATTATTTTAGCCTATATGGCTCTGATACATATAATGTGTTCGAATATACATTTTATGTTCTGACTCGTTCATGCTGACTTTTGTCGTTTAGTTTTTGTTCTGTAACATTTCAGGATGTAGAGATGCTCAGATGATGCTCTGGTACATTCAACAATGTTCTGATACAAATCTAGCATGAAGTGATGTTGGTAGAAATTCAAAGCTCTGAAGCTATCCGAGGGAAGCAGAAATCAGAAGCTGCGAATGTTCTAAAGATCCAGAAAACTCAAGTTCTGAAGCTGTCCTAAATGGAAGCAGAAATCAGAAGCTGTGAATGTTCAGAAGATCAAAGAAATTCAAGTTCTGAAGCTGTCCTAGATGGAAGGAGGAATCAGAAGCTGTGAGTGTTCTAGGGATCTAAGGAAATTCTAGTTCTGAAGCTGTCCAATGGAAGCAGAAGTCAGAAGCTAGGAATTCTCTGAAGACAAGAAGCTTATATGATCGTCTCTACCGAAATAATCAGGGAAGTCTTTTAATAAAGTTCTTCGAGTATTTATTTCAGGGGGAGATTATTTATCTCAGGGGGAGATTGTTAATCTCAGGGGGAGACATATTCATATGCTTATGCTATAGCTGTGTAATTTGTCTTTTGCCGTCTGTTCTTTCTGATCGCAAATTCATATCATTTATATATGTTTTTGTCATCATCAAAAAGGGGGAGATTGTTAGAACAAGATTTGTTCTGATCAATTATCTTAGTTTTGATGATAACAATAATATGAATTTTGCTTAAGATTATATGGTACTCTAATCCAATGCAATTTCCTTTTCAGGAAATATATAAAGAGTACGCATAATTCAGCGCTCAGAAGCTTTGTCTCAAAAGGTTCAGCATGCAACATCAGAACATGGTCTGGCAAGACATCAGAAGATGGTCGAAGCAGAATCAGAACATGGGTCTATGGAAGCATCAGAAGAACAAGAGAACAGAAGCACTGAAGTTCTGATGGTATCACGCTCAGAAGCACTTCAAGGTCAGAAGATCAGAAGATGCTATGCACCAAGCTGTTTGACTCTGATGATATTCAAACGTTGTATTCACAAACATCAGATCAGAAGGAAGTACAAGTGGCAGGCTACGCTGACTGACAAAAGGAACGTTAAAAGCTATTCTAGGCTACGTCAGTAGACACAGCGTGAACAAGGCTCGAGGTAGTTGACAAAAGCGTATAACATTAAATGCGATGTTGTACGGAACACGCAAAGCATTAAATGCATTCAACGGTCATCTTCTCCAACGCCTATAAATATGAAGTTCTGATGAGAAGCAAGGTTAACGATTCTGCACCAAAACAACTCATATCAAACTTGCTGAAACGCTGTTCAAATCAAAACTCAGATTCTTCATCTTCATCAAAGCTCACTACATTGCTTTTGTAATATATTAGTGAGATTAAGCTTAAACGATTAAGAGAAATATCACAGTTGTGATTATCGCTTTTAAGAAGCATTTGTAATACTCTTAGAATTACATTAAGTTGTAAGGAACTAGAGTGATCGTGTGGATCAGAATACTCTAGGAAGTCTTAGGAGTGAACTAAGCAGATTGTAACTAGAGTGATCGTGTGGATCAGTAGACTCTAGAAAAGTCTTAGAGGGTATCTAAGCAGTGTTCCTGGAGTGATCAGTGTGTGATCAGAAGACTCTGGAAGACTTAGTTGCTGACTAAGTGGAAAACCATTGTAATCCGTGCGATTAGTGGATTAAATCCTCAGCTGAGGTAAATCATCTCTGCGGGGGTGGACTGGAGTAGTTTAGTTAACAACGAACCAGGATAAAAATAACTGTGCAATTTATTTTTATCTGTCAAGTTTTTAAAGCTACACTTATTCAAACCCCCCCCCTTTCTAAGTGTTTTTCTATCCTTCAATAACAAAGGATAACATGTTTGTGGGGAATGGATATTTTGATGAAGGTCTATTTGTACTCAATATGGATGAAATAATAAATGGGAATGCATCTTCTTCTGCTTATATGATTGACTCTTTTGATATGTGGCATGCTAGACTAGGTCATGTTAACTTCTCTTATATTCAGAAAATGTAAAACCTAGGCTTAATTAGTAGTTCTAATAAATCATGTAATGAAAGTTTCTTAAGGGAGAAGGAATTTGTGAAGTGCACAATTGAAGATGGAGTATATGTAAGAAGAAGCAATAGTGAATTTCTTATACTATATCTCTATGTTGATGATTTGTTGATCACAGTAGCTGCAAAAGTGAGATCGAAGACTTCAAAGGTGATCTTAGCAAGGAGTTCAAAATGTATGATTTGGGTGACATTTCATATTTCCTTGGCATCGAATTCTACAAGATTAGTAGAGGCTTGATGATGCATCAGAGAAGATATGCAAGCGAAATTCCCAAAGGATTAGAGATGGAAGAATGAAACTCAACTTCAACACCTGCAGAACCAAGACTACAAATGTCGAAATATTCAGATGAAGATGATGTCTGTAATACGGTGGGAGAACTGACTTTTTAGAAATGTCGCGGTTAAGCAAGAGTCGCCACCAACTTTTATTTTATCCAATTGGAAAGGCTAAAAGAACAGGAAAGACCTTTTTAAAAGACTTGAGTTTAGGGGGTAAGTTATACAAAGGGAAGGTGTAAGCACCCTTTGTATCCATGGTTATCCATGGGCTCTTAATTGCTTAGCTCACTTGTTTTTTGTTTGAAATGTTTGAAAAGAGTGCAGTGTGTGATTAGTAAAAACTTTGTTAAGGACTTTAGCTTGTAAACAAGCGTAGCCTTGTTTGAAAGTATTTGAAAATCAGTGGGAGAAAGATAGTTTTGAATTTTGAAAGGAGCAAGCATTTAAGAGCACCTACCCTAAGTTTGAAAGAAAGATTCTTTTAGCTTTTCAAGGTGAAGGGGCTATCCATACCATAAGAGGGTAGGAAGTCCTTTCATTGGATGTGGAAGGGTCATCGAAGATTATCGTTCGCCATAAAACTGTCCCTACCATGTGGAAGTAGGTAGTCTTTAGGGAAGGATAGAATAGTCATTTAATCTTTTAGGCAACAGGCGAAGATACCTTAGCAATTGGGACAATCATCATGTTTTTCCGAGGCAGCATCGAGGGACTAGATCTCATATGATGATTTCAAAGAATTAGGCAACCTTTACTTTAGGTATCCTCGAACTAGAGGGACTTGACTATTTGATCGTAATTAAAGGCAACAGGCAACAAGGCAACAAGAGAGGTTACCCTAAAGGTGTGTGTGTGGCACATTCAGGTGATTAGATTCAGATATTTATCTTATAATTAGTGATGCTAATTCAATTAACAGGCTTGCACTCCCTAGGATTACTAACCACGCAGTTAAAAAATAAGGCAGAATTTAAAAGTTCCTACGTTATTCCAATAAACACCTGTATGCGGAAAATTAAAGGCGGGAAGATAAACCTAATTACTATTACAATAAAACCCTTAAAGGGTAACAGAAATAAAGGCAAAAAATTTTACAAGGCTTTGGGGCAGATACATAATTTATAAATAATAGCAAGCAATAATAATACAAATAATAAAAATCCAAAATTATAAATGATAAGGCAGGATTAAAATAAAGGCACATGCGACAATCACAGAATAAGGGATGAGAAGAGAAATTGCGCATTTTAGAAATTCAAAGTTTGAAGGCAAATGAGGTGTTCATGGTGATAAATCCTAAATCTTAAAGGTTAGCCTAAAATTAGTTTAAGGCGAAATAAATTATAACAAAAAAAATGAAAACGAGGTTAAAAATTAACAAACCTAAAATTAAATTAATTAGCCTAAAAATTAAATTATTAAATCAAACCTAAATTAAATTAAAAAAAACTTAATTATTTGACCTAATTTAATTAATTATCTAATTGCTTAAACTAAATTAAATTAATTATCCTATAAAACAAACTAATTGATTTAACTGGAAAAAAAAAAGAACTTATTTGTTAAAAAAAGTTTGAAGTTTTTAGAAAAGAAATTAGGTAAAAAAAATAAACTAAAAAAAATAAGAAAAGGAAACATACAGCATAAATATAAATAATAAAAAAACCTGGGCGCAATAATTCAGTGTGATGACCTTCTGGAGGCTTACAGTGGGGCGTCATGCTGGAGCCTTGGATCCGGCATTATATGAGATCTTGTGGTCCAGGCTGAGAGTGCATTGTAGTCGCGTATGAGGGAGCAACACCGAATCCGTAGACAAATTATAACATGCAAGTTATAAAAATAAAGTGTCTTGCGTAGGGTTCGAACTCACGTTCCTAGGGACAGCACACATAGTCAACCACCCAACCATCACTTGCTGTTTGTCAATCTCACACATGCGTTTTGACATATAATAAAACAAAACTGAAATGTTAAAATTTAAAACCAAAGCGAGCGCCCTCAGGATTACGAAAGAACCAATCACGCGCAAGAGTTTGGACACGTCGACGGTCAGACTCTTCAGTGGAAACTTTGACTCACAGGAACCACCGTGGACGGCGGTTGCAGCCGTCTTCTCCGACAACACCTGCGTAAAACATCTTGAACGAAACAAAAGGAACACCTATCTCACGTAAAAAAACGCTCAGGGACTCAAATTTGGACTCAGAATTTTGAATAGAGCCCTGGTTCATGAGATACGCAAGCTTTCCGTGACTCGTCTCCAACAATGGCATTAGTCAATCCTTGCGTTAAAAGTCCATGCTAACCGCCCAGATCCCTTCCATATTCCATTAGAAACTCAAACCAATTGATAGCAATAGTTAAAAAGCAATGATTTATGAAAGACGGAGAACAAAAATATGTATGAATATGTGAGTTATGGAGCACGAGTTCTATGCATATTTACCTACTGAAATTCATTGATACCTACCCTTTAGCACCATGTGAGAAGATTGAGATGGTTGGTTGGTCTTGAATCTTGTTGAAACTCACTTTTCACCCTTGCCCTAGTTTCTTGAAATATCTTGAAGCTTGGTTACGTGTTTTTGAGGCAAGTGTTCGTCCCCTTATTTGCTGAATGTATTGTGTATATATAGGGCTCAGAATTAGGTTAAAAGTTTGGAGAAAAAATCATGCTTTGATTGGAAAAGATTTTACTCAAAATTTGCACAAAATCTTTCTTAATTTTGATTCAAAATCCATCTTTCTCTTTCCAATCTATTTTGTACGAAATTTGTATCTAATATGAAGTATTTGGGTGATTGGATTAGGCTAAAAAATCAAATCTTTGATTAAAAACTAATTACTTCATATTTATGTGATTTATTAATATTTAAATGAATTAAAAATTCAAATAAATAAAATAAATACTATAAAAATAAAATAATTAGTTTAGGAATTCTCACAAATCCCATAGCCATGTTTGGAATCAATATTTTAGGCCCAAGAATTCAAAATACCAAAATTCTTCATTTTGCATTAAGTGCAATCTCTCAAAATTGACCAACTTGTGCAAGCAATAACTCATTCAATTCTTATCATATGGAGATGATCTAGTACTTTTTGGAAAGTTCAAGATGGCCTCTACAAGCCAATTTGGAACATTTTTTCCATTTGAGGACTTTATCTTGAAGATATGGCTTTTTGACAAAAAACAGCTTTTTGCGATCTCCTAGAAGGACCTGTAATGTTTTGGCTCATATCTCCTAGGCGGAAGCATTTCTTGACCTTGTGCCCAACATCAAAGTTGAAGAAAATTGAATTTCCTTGAGAATAAGCTTTGGTTGAGGAATTTCTGATAAAGTATGAGAGAGATATGATCAGTCAAAGTTGGGTTGACTTTCTCCTCGAAACCCTAATTTAGAAACTTGGACTTTTGGTGATTTTAGAGATTTTCTTGATGAATCATGATCAACTCTTGATCAAATGATGAATTTTACTTCAAAATGTTGATGTTGACCAAAAATCAGGAGTTTTGACTGTGATTTGACCATAGTTGACTTTCAGGTCAAACTAGTCGACTGTTGACCATTTGAGCAATTGAGTGAGCAATCTTATGAATCAGGGCTTGAAAATTGGCATGGGGATCCTTTGAAGCATATGAGAGGCCATGAAGTCCACTTGAGGCATCAGAAGTTGATTTCTCTTTGAGAGCAGCAAGACCCTAGTTGTGGATTGATTGCTTAAGAGAGAAATAAGTGTGCTCAATCCTTGCATAGACTTGAGTGACTGAAGATCATGTGAGTCAAAATATATTGAAATATGATGGGCAAATTTTGGGGTATGACAATGTCGACCCAATCTAATACAAAATATATATTAGGTCATTAAGATACCTTTTTCATACAAGGCTTGGCTTAACATACAGTGTAGGTATGGTAAGTAGATTCATACAAAAGCCCAAGCTATCACACCTAGCAGCGACGAAGAGGATACTGAGGTATGTGAAAGGAAATCTCGACTATGGCATTTTGTGTCCTCCAGTTGATAAAGGAAAAGAATGCAAGCTAGTGGGATACACTAATTCGAGTTGGTGAAGTGATGTTGAGGATCAAAAATCCACAATTGGTTATGTGTTTATGCTAGGTAGTGCACTAGTTGCTTGGAGTTCGGGAAAAGAACCAGTAGTGGCATTATCATCATACGAAGCAAAGTACATAGCTGCTATGGTTGTTAGGGATTTTAATTGGTAAAAGTTGTAGTAGAGGGTTTTTTTCCCTTTTAAAAACTAAGTTGAAATGAGTGTAAATAAACTATTCGAAGCATACGGTGTCTCTTTTTGTATAGAACCTGAAATTCAAATACAACTCTTTTTGTATAGAACCTGAAATTTATTTTAATATCACATTTTATTATTTAGACTAATATGAGAATATCATTTCAATGAATATTTTGTACCAATAATAGATTTTTTTTCCTTATAAATTGACTGCATTATACAAAACAACATGAAAAATATTAAAGTTGGTTTTGGTGTAGAAGGGAACATGTGGAACACGATGTTCGATCATGGGTGTTGCAATATCTAGCCTCTGACAACAGACAGATGTTATTGCATATTGGTTCAAAATTATTTTGTCGAAAATTCACTCTACAAAGAGGATATATAGAGAGAGTTAATTTGGATGTTTCTGTGCAATATGTTGAACACGATGTTTTAACATGTGTGTATTGCAACATCTGACCCTAGTCAACAAACCATGATGGATGTTGTTTGGTGTGAAATTTTTTATTGACATATTTAATCATATTTGTTGTAGATTAGTTAGCAATGTTTCTGTGGGTTGTTTGACAGTTGTGAAGATCGAATCATATTTAAATTTGAATTTGAAATATAACAAATAGTATCTTTTGTTGGAGATTTTTATGGAGCATTTCAAATCCAACAGAGTCAGCTATTAGTCTAGATGAATTTAATTCAGATGTCCAAGTAGAAAAAGTTAAGAAGACATTGCTAAATAAGGAGACTCAATTCTCATCTTTAGGTGTGGTTTTTTTGCGCTAGACTAAGTTCTTAGTGCTTAGAGATTATGAGTCTTTTGTTTCTTGTATTCCATGCTAAGGTCATCATGAGGATTAGTGTTGAATCTATTGTACACCATTCTATATTTCAGTAACTTGGAATAGTTGTTAGATTGTCTTAGTTGAGTTGTAAATTCAACAATCATTGTGCTAATGGTTAAGTTGATCACTAGGGGTTAGTGATTGAGAGAAAGTGAGAGGGGTTCTTGTATTTAGGGGAAGTCCTAAATAGAACGTCACTAGGATTAGGAAGAAGGATTGAACATCATGGGAATGGTGTTCTTAAAAGACTAACTGTACTAATTCAAAGTAAGGAATTTTTTTATTGGGTACAGTGCCCTCCAGACGTAGGTGTGGTTTCACCGAACTGGGTCACCAATCTCTTGTACTATTTTATTGCATTCTGTATTGTGTTATTGTTGTTATTATTATACTGTCATACTGGTTTAAAAATTTGGACCAGTTGTTCCATTATCGTGTCCAGCATTTTCCCCCTCAAGAATAAAGTTTTAATTGGCATCAGAGCAGGCACCCTGTTTTAGTAGGGTGTGCTCCATGGAAGATATTTTTTTTTATTAAAATGGACAAAACTAAGAATGGAGGTTCAGTCAACAGGCCAACTATTTTGGATGGCACTAAGTATGACTATTGGAAAGCCAAGATGGTTGCCTTTCTCAAATCCATAGACATCAAAACTTGGAAGGTTATGGTTAACGGTTGGAAATATCATGTGATCACTTCTCAATATGGTTCAACATGCTTAAAGCCTGAAGCTGATTGTTCTAAAGATGACGATGATGAAGCTCTTGGAAACGAAAAAGCCTTGAATGCTATATTCAATGGTGTGGACAAGAACATGTTCAAATTGATCAACACGTGTACCGAAGCTAACGAAGCTTGGGAAAATTCTGAAGACTGCTCATGAAGGAACGACCAAGAATAGGATGTCAAGGCTGCAACTCCTCACAACCAAGTTTGAAAATCTCAGAATGATGTACGATGAATCCATATCTGATGTCAAAAGAAAAGCTCCTTAGAAAGATTCTCAGATATTTGCCTCTGAAGTTTTAATTGAAGTTAACAGTCATTGAAGAAGCTCAAGACTTAAGTAATTTGAAGGTTCATGAACTCATTGACTCTCTTCAAACCTTTGAATTTTCTATAAATTGTAGATTATAAAAGAAGAACAAAATTATTGCTTTTGTATCCAACATTGAAAAAGATGAAGATAAAAATGAAAAGGATACAGAAAAAAATTTCAAATATTATAGCTCTTTTTGGCAAAAAGTTTAACAAAGCTTTGAAGAAGCTAGACAAAAAATGGAGGACAAATCATAACTGAATTCCCTACTTTTCTCAAGAAGCAGAAAAAGGGATTGTCTATTACTTGGTATGAGTTTGATTATGAAAGTGAAACTGGTAATTTATTAATTGCTTTCACTAGAAAAATTGAATCTAAAAGTGTGTACAGTATTGAAGACATGACTGATGGAGAGATGTCTACAACATACAGGCCCTTATACACCAAATGGGAGTATGCTTGCCATGTTGGAGAGAAATAGAAGAAACCCTTAAATGCTCTCCTTCATGAAAAATAGATACTAGTTTCAACCATAACTAGTCTAGAAGAAGTGAGTGTACTAAAGTCCAAGTTTGATAACATGACTAAATATGTGCCTATGTTTAACATTGGTTCATATATGTTATACGGAAATTTTGATGTTGGAAAGATGGTCAGATGTCATAAGGGAATAGGATTTGAAAGGAGCTCCAAGAACAAAGGAGTCAAAGCCCCTCCTAAGAAGTTTATTCCTCCTAAGAAAAAAATTGAGTTTCTAATGGTGGACCTCATGACCCAGCATCGTTTTTAACATGTGCTCCCATATCTCAAAAGCTACAAGAACCTGTCACGGAGATGTCATCACTATGGTAAATATGGGCACATAAGGCCTTATTGTTAAAAATTGTATGGTTATCCTTATTCCTATAGTCAACCAATACTGGAGTGATAAGATGGCAAGAAGGTTCATGCAAAGAAAGAGTTGAAATCCAAAGTAGCTTCCAATAATTTCATAGCACATACATCTGTTATAGTTTCCTCAACGGGAGATCGGTACTTTGATAATGGGTATTTCAGGTGTTTGACTGGAGAAAAGACATATCTTGAGGAGTTGAAATCTTCCGCCTATAGTTATGTCACATTTGGTGCTAGAGCAAAAGGAAGAATAAAGAGCATATGCAAAATGGCTAGTCCTGGTCTTTCTTGTCTTAATGATGTGTTACTGGTAGAAGGTTTAACTGCTAACATGATTAGAATAACTCAATTATATGATCAAGGATTGAATGTAAAATTCAATAAATTTGAATGTATTGTCACCAGCAAGGATCAAGAAGTTCCCATGAAGGTGTTAAGACCCAACCATAAATACTATATGTGGATATCTCAGCTCGCATCCTGCATGTTATCCAAAGTTGATGAGACCAAGCTATGGCACCGAAAACTTTCTCACTCAAATCTCAATGGTCTGAAGAAGGTTATATCTGTTGAAACCATCAAAGGTTTTCCAAATTTGAAGATTCAAGAAGGAAAATTCTGTGGAGAGTGCCAAATAGGTAAGCAGACAAAGATGTCCGACAGGAAGCTCCAACATCCGGCCACCTCAAAAGCTCTTTAGTTACTTCATATTGACCTCATAAGGTTTATGTAAGTGTAAATTCTTTGTGGGAAGAGATATGTGTTTTTATGTATGGATGATTTTTCAAGATATCCATGGGTTAACTTAATTAGAGAAAAATTTGATACTTGTGATGCGTTCAAAGAACCACTCCTTTATATTTAGAAGGAGAATGGGAGTGAAATTGAAAAGATAAGAAGTGACCACGACAAGGAGTTTCCAAACTCCAAATTCTCCGAATTTTACTTTGTTGAAGGGATCAATCATCAATTCTCGATCTTCACAACCTTGTCTTCAGAATCTTCATAACTTGTTCTCCCGAACCTTGTCTTCAGAACTTGGTCTTCATAACTTATGTCAAAATGTAAGAGCTTAAGAATCTTTAGAAGCTCCCTTATCATAGTCAGAGTCAAAAGCTATTTAATGAGCATTTTATTAGAAGCATAGTCAAAGAGCATTCCTGAACTTGACTTGTCTTTGTAAAGCACACGTTGTAACTTTTCATGGTAAAAGTGAGTTGATTCCAAAAATTGATGATGTCACACGCCATACTATCAGAGTCAGAACCTGTAAGCAAAAGCTACACACTAGGCAAAAATCATTAGGGTACAAAATTTTTCTCTAAGAAATAATGTGTTATCATCAAAGCTAAAGGCCAAATGCAAAACCAAATCTTGTTCTTACAAATTGTTTACTAAATGTTTGCTTGTTATATGTGTCTTTACACTGTTTATATTGAATGTTATTTCTCACCCCTTTGCTTTGATGTTGTCCACCATGGACATCTTGCAGATACTCAGAAGTAAAGTGATGTTGTAAGTGGATGTTAGCCCCTGAAGTTACTTCGTTTAGTTTCATCGTTATTTAAAAGTCTTGCTCTTATCCTGTAACATCGGGTTTGGGAATGTTTGTTTGCATATTATGTTTTGTTGGAGGTTAATCGTTTTATTCAGTTTATGTCAAAGTTTTTAAGAGTTGAATATGATAACTCTTTATTTTGAAAAAAAAATTATTATATTTTGAATTTTGAGACTAAAGGTTTAAGTTGCAAATTTTTATTAATTGAAATAAGATCGATACTGCCGCAATGATATCCTAAGTGAAGGTGAGCGTGCAATGACAAGTGTTACATGACGTTAATATTGTCCGACGCGTGTTTGTTAAATGTTTGTATTGTTAAAGGATTATAGTTAGTGACACCTCAAATTGTCGTGTAATGCTTAATATACAAGTTGCAGGGTTTGAGATGTTACATAGTGGTATCAGAGCATGTCGTTATGTTCGACAGGGTTTTCTATATTGTTTATTCCTTTGTACGTGAAATGTGTGCGAAACACTGTCGGTGGTTACTTGTTTTTCTAACTGCTTGCCAGGAGGAGCCAGATTGAAACAAGTGAGGGAGAAGCTTCAGCTTCTCTGAGATGTTTCATGTGTGGAGTGTTGGTTCAACATGCCGATGATTGCAAGAGTTCGAGTGATATCGAGTGATAATCAAGAGGTACTTAAGACTAGGGATGACCACACCGAAGACATGTCGGCGTATTGGGGAGATGGAGAGATCAGACATAGAGGCAAGACTTTTTGAGAATGGCAGTCCCCAATTGACCTTCGTCGAAGCCATGATGGTCGATGCACAAAATGTCTTGCAGTACATGTGGAGAAGGCATAGGGTTAGACATACCCATTAGGCTTTTGTTTGGTTATATTATTTTATATTTTCGAAAGAACTTATATATGGTCGGTACATTTTGATAATTGTATGACTTTTTCATAATTGTGTACCATGTCTTAAGCAATTAATGTATGTGTTTTTCTTCTAATTTATGGCCTAAAAATGATTTAAAATATGTGTGCTTCAAAATATCAAATTTAATGAATAAAAACAAAACAATTGAGTACAGAGGATATTTCGGATATGCATCTTTGAATACACTCAAATAACATACGAAGATGCATCTCTGGATCATATTTTGTTCAGAATATGGTGGTTATCGAAAAGACAAAGATTTGTTTGATTTTTGTTTGATTTTTGATACATTCGAATATGCGTCTCAAAAGGCATCAAAGACAATTTCATGTTTCCAATGGTCTAGGACACACCCCCTTTTCATAAAATCATGCTTAAAAATGACTCCCTATTATAAAAAGAAAAGAAAAAGAAAAAAAAAAAAAGTAAAACAAGTATCTCTAAAAACCTTTGTTCCAAAATCAGACATAACATCAATTCATGTTAACTCATTTGCGTACAAAAGAAACAAGCGAATTAGGGAGGGCCGCTTTCTTACCGTGTCTTTATCATGCGCATAGACCCTAATATCTAACGACTAACATCACAATCTAACTTCCTTTTCAACACTTACGTTAGGTGAATCTCTTTCTCCATTTGGTGAAATGCATTTTGAAAATAAGATTTTAACAAGTGCATTAGAAAGAAATACATTTTGAAAATTATATTTTAACAAGTGTATAAGAAAGGGTCGTTTCTCATATCCTGAAATACAATCACATGCCAAAAGTAACTCTTCCTCTACCTAGCAACTGATTGATCATCAAGTAACTAACATTGTTCTATCATTTTAGTCTTCCTCATAACCATGTTTACTGAAAATTTCATCTTTTCATGAAGAAAAAATTGGTATGACCATGGAACTTTGACATGCATCAAGTGATGTATAATTGTATATATGTTCGTACAACATTATCAGCCTACTGCAAAGGTGTACCCCCACCATCAGACATTAGAGATGCAGCGGCGGCAGCAGCAGTAGGAACAACACCAGTTGAAACTCCCGGTTTAGACAGATGAAGAAGCCTGAGAAATTGACACCAAAGAGTTGCATGTGTAAATGATCAAATTCATTATGAAGGAACAAACCAAAAAGATTAAGTGTCAAGTTGAGAAGAGTAGAAGATACTTACGGGGCAAGGTATTCGCAAAAGGATTGCATACCAGAAGCAACTTCGGTATAGTTTTCAGCAGTAGCAGGTGCTGTTACTTGGACAATCTGTATGCCAGGTGTTATTGGCACGGCCTCGTCAGTCGCATGCAGCTTCATCATTTTATTGACTGACGAAACCGTTACAGTGATTCGTGCTACGATGACATTTGCCACCTTATAATTGAACTGGAAGGAGAACCCCACCCTCAGCAGCTCATTGTCTAACTTGTACCCCAGTGTATAGAACATTCGAAGCACGTTCTTGCTTACTTTGCTTTCCACTACTGTCCTAACTAGAACTGAAATTTGATCAGCACCAGCACCCCTCATTGCACCACCTACATGTCTAACACTCCTGAAAAAGTCGTCAGGCACACGTTATATGGATATGGAAAAACTTCCAACAAATGATCCACTTGAAATTGCATTTTTACCATGAGGGTTCAGTTTGCTCCAGATCACATAAAAGTCGAACCTCTGAGGCAACTGTGCCTAGAAAGTAAAATAATAAAATTATGATCAATTTGACAAAACACCAGAATATGAAAACTTGACATCTAAGTTTTGCTCAAGAAAATTGGAAAATATTACTGACCAATGTAAATGCTTAAATGAAAATATTACTGTACACTCGGAGGCAGGCACTGTATACAATTATATAATATGTGCGCATAAAACATTCAGAAAAGTGTTAGCCACTTTATCTTAGTGGCCTGCTGCCAACTAAGTCTGGTTATCCGGAACTCACTTTCCAGGGATTCCAAAGAATCCTGGTTATTTCCTCATAATTCAAGAAATTTCAAAGATTACATTTGGACACTTGGAAGAGAGTACATTTAGCAAGGTTCTGGGGAGAAGTGCTTTGTGCTCAATTACTGTTTTGGTGGAGTTGTGTTTGAAACAGTGATGGAACATACTTGTTTATCTCTCTTTTCGATATTGTTCCTCTCACGAGCACTCTAAGGGGCTTGCTTTCCTAGTAGAAATGCAAGTAGAATATTTGAAGCCCTTATTTTAATGACTTTTGTTTCTCAAAAATCAAAATGTGAATTACTTGTTTATTTTTTCTAGGAGAATGGTCCTTTTTCAGTCTTCATTTAAAGTCAAATTACGTTCATATAAAACAAATAGAGGAAATGTTATTGGCGACTGCATCTTAGTATCGGAAGTAAGCACTCACCGAGATTTGGACTGTTCTTAAGACAAATTTCATGGATCCTCAATCGTTCTCTTTTAACACCACATAGCCCCTGGAGAAGAATCTCAAGGGCCTCGACATGCTGCAAAAGAAAGAATCTTGTAACACCACATCTTGATAATCTTAAAGCACGGCTTATGGATCTAAAGCAAAAGAAAGATGAATTAATTCTTCATGTTCAAAGACTATTGTAATTTAGAGTCTTCCATCAAACAATCTTTAATTCTAATGAGCACGGAATAAATTAGGGACATGCAAATACGAGCAATGGTGGCCATGAGATGTCATGTGGCGATTCCAAATCCAAACCAAATAGTAGGATATCATACCATCGTCTCCACGTATAACAAAGCTACTAGAAAAAAATACTAGACAATTGTTATAATCTTATAAAACATTAAATAGCTTCTTCAACTTATGAAAAAGGCAAAAGCAAAACAAGAGTTTCATAGCCGATATAGCAGCACTTTAGTGGAGCGGAATTTTGACAGACCATTATTATTGCACGATACTGGACTTAGTAAGTATTGTTAAATAGCAGCTACAGAACAATAACATAACAGAATTTGGATAAACCACTATTTTCCATAATACACAATTGACAGCATTGGAGCACACGGGAAAATATATTTTGAACATCAAAGTGAAATATGACATGAACACCTTTAGAACATATGTTTCTAAAGAGAAACCAAACAAAAAACTTCATACACCTTTGAAGTATTCCTCAATCTACCCGTGATGGACACAGGATACTAAAAATGTGAGAAATGTGGCAGATCTTTAATATTAAAAAAATCAATTGTGCAACGATAAGGATATGAGCAGAAACTTGCATTGATAAATTTTCCTCATGTAGTAGAACAACCATAAACAAAGAGAATATGTATGTGATGTTTAATATATGTTTTACTGGTTCTTTCTTTACAAACAGTTTCTAACACTTCTCTTAATATCCTTTATAAAATGTAACGGATCCACTTCATTGACACGTAAATCAAACTTTGAAGAAGCACATTACAAGTCTGGACATCAGCCATTAAATTACATTTCATGGGATAGAGTTCAAATACTCGGTCTGTCAGTGTTGGCTAATAAAGGACACTAAAACAGAGATTTCAGTTGCCATATGAAGCACGATGGAGGATTGTCTGTTAACTAGAGGTAAATGGAAATTAAGAAAAATTATAGACCAAACAAAAGTAGGCAATGTCGGCGCTATCCCGCTATAGTGAAGCGGAGCGGAGGCCAACTGGTATGGGAAAAGCCTTAGCGGTGCAGAACACTATAGCGGCCTCTATTGGATAAATAGAGGATAGCGGAGCATAGCAGTTTCCGACACGATATCCTTTTCCCCTCTAAAAACCGAAATTACCCATTAAATTTACAATGTTTTAAGGGTAATTTTAGATTTTTCAATCAAAATGGCTAAGCCTGATCAAATTATTCCAAAACATCTTCCACATTCCTAAATAATAGTAATAATACTAAAACAAATTGAAAGCTGAAAGAAAATATAAAATTACCTGAGTCTCAATAATTCCCTGAACCACACATTCCATATCTCTGCTTCCTTCTGCAACAATAGAAAACAGATATTACGCGATTTATTATATCAAACTTCCTAATTCTCATTATGACTCTCACCCATCCTAAATATTAAAACCCTGTTTCCGAAAAAATAAACCGTTTTCTTTTGGTCATGGATGGTTCATCAAGAAAAACCCTAGTAAACTGAATCTCACCGGTTACATCAAATATAAAGCAACCCGAACCAGTTCTATGACTCGGATAACCAGTTCAATTGTGCAACTAAGATGAATTGACTTGTGTTCACGGCAGTGCTGAGAGGAGCGGCCGCTGGCAGTTACAGTGATGCTAGGTGCGTCGGGCATCAATATCGCGGCTGGCAACACGGCGCATGAAGCCGCCGTCGCCGCGGAGTTTCGCGCGGTTACTGTGAAGTTTTTATGAAAAGTAAAATAAAAATATTGATAGAGAAACCTGAATTACAAAACGAACCAGCGGAGTTCTTGAATTACAGTGGCGGCGTTCTTGAATTACAGTGGCGGCGTGTTGGTTAAACGAAATTTTTTGCAAAGGGACTTAATGAGATGAGTTACATACAATATTATTTAGTTAGACGTATTTATATTTATTTAATTTAAGACAATATGGCAATGCATCTCATAGATCTCTAATGCAACACGGGAAGTTTCATTTTTGCCTTATGTTTTCGTAGATACACTTCCTTCTGTTTTCGTAGAATCACTTTCCGGAAGTATAGGGATGTCAATGGGTCGGTTCGGGTGCGGGCTTTGCACTATCCAAACCCGCACCCGAACAACCTTTGGGTTTGGGTTCGGTGTCAATTTTTCTACAATTTTCCACAATATATATATATATATATATATATATATATATATATATATATATATATATATATATAGGAGGGTTATATTTACTCCAAGAGTAAGTTATTATAACTTACTCCACATCTTGACCATTAATTATTTTCAATCTAATGGTTAAAAATAATAAGAAATATATACGAATCAATAGTCTAGATTTGGAGTAAGTTATAATAACTTACGCCTGGAGTAAATATAACCCTCCTCATGTATATATATATATATTTAAATATAACCCTCCTAGAGTAAAAATAAAAAGGTGGAATCTTCCATTTGCTTGATTTGAAGACCAAGGAAGTAAGTCAATTCTCCAACCATACTCATTTCAAACACAGTCTGCATTTGACTAACAAAGTGTTTTACCATTGTATCAGACATTCCTCCAAACACTATGTCATCCACATATATTTGTGCAATCATAATTCTTCCATCTTCATTCTTTACAAATAGGGTTTTATATATTCCGCCTTTCTTATATCCATTAGTGGTCAGAAATTCAATTAACCTCTCATACCAAGCTCTGGGAGCTTGTTTCAAACCATAGAGAGATTTTCTTAGTTTGTAGACATGATCAGGTAGATTTGGATCAGCAAAACCTTTAGGTTGTTCCACATACACTTCTTCATTCAAATATCCATTGAGAAAGGCACTTTTTACATCCATCTGATATAGCATGAACTTCAAGATGCAGGCTACTCCTAGTAGTAGTCTGATTGACTCAAGTCTTGCTACAGGTGAAAAGGTCTCATCAAAGTCTACTCCCTCTACTTGAGTATATCCTTGTGCTACAAGTCTGGCTTTGTTTCTGGTAATGACCCCTGTTAGAACAAGATTTGTTCTGATCAATTATCTTAGTTTTGATGATAACAATAATATGAATTTTGCTTAAGATTATATGGTACTCTAATCCAATGCAATTTCCCTTTCAGGAAATATATAAAGAGTACGCATAATTCAGCGCTCAGAAGCTTTGTCTCAAAGGGTTCAGCATGCAACATCAGAACATGGTCTGGCAAGACATCAGAAGATGGTCGAAGCAGAATCAGAACATGGGTCTATGGAAGCATCAGAAGAACAAGAGAACAGAAGCACTGAAGTTCTGATGGTATCACGCTCAGAAGCACTTCAAGGTCAGAAGATCAGAAGATGCTATGCACCAAGCTGTTTGACTCTGATGATATTCAAACGTTGTATTCACAAACATCAGATCAGAAGGAAGTACAAGTGGCAGGCTACGCTGACTGACAAAAGGAACGTTAAAAGCTACTAAAGGCTACGTCAGTAGACACAGCGTGAACAAGGCTCGAGGTAGTTGACAAAAGCGTATAACATTAAATGCGATGCTGTACGGAACACGCAAAGCATTAAATGCATTCAACGGTCATCTTCTCCAACGCCTATAAATATGAAGTTCTGATGAGAAGCAAGGTCGACGATTTTAACGATCCTGAACGTAAACAACGCACATTAACTTGCTGAAACTCTGTTCAAATCAAAAACTCCGAATCTTCATCTTCATCAAAGCTCACTACATTGCTGTTGTAATATTTTAGTGAGATTAAGCTTAAACGATTAAGAGAAATATCACAGTTGTGATTATCGCTTTTAAGAAGCATTTGTAATACTCTTAGAATTACATTAAGTTGTAAGGAACTAGAGTGATCGTGTGGATCAGAATACTCTAGGAAGTCTTAGGAGTGAACTAAGCAGATTGTAACTAGAGTGATCGTGTGGATCAGTAGACTCTAGAAAAGTCTTAGAGGGTATCTAAGCAGTTGTTCCTGGAGTGATCAGTGTGTGATCAGTAGACTCTGGAAGACTTAGTTGCTGACTAAGTGGAGAACCATTGTAATCCGTGCGATTAGTGGATTAAATCCTCAGTTGAGGTAAATCATCTCTGCGGGGGTGGACTGGAGTAGTTTAGTTAACAACGAACCAGGATAAAAATAACTGTGCAATTTATTTTTTATCTGTCAAGTTTTTAAAGCTACACTTATTCAAACCCCCCCTTTCTAAGTGTTTTTCTATCCTTCAATTGGCATCAGAGCGCCGGTTCTAAGGTGCAAGCACTTAACCGTGTTTAGAAAAGATTCAGGAAGAGAAAAACGCTTCAGTAAAAGATGGTTGATGAAAGTGAAAAGTCTACACCTACACCTTCATCTACATCTGGCTCTGCTGAGCAATACAACGGTAACAATGGTTATACTAGACCGCCGGTATTTGATGGTGAAAACTTTGAATACTGGAAAGATAAACTGGAAAGTTACTTTCTTGGTCTAGATGGTGATCTATGGGATCTTCTGATGGATGGTTACAAACATCCAGTAAATGCCAGTGGCGTAAAGCTGTCAAGGCAAGAAATGAATGATGATCAGAAGAAGCTTTTCAGGAATCATCATAAATGCAGAACTGTTTTGCTGAATGCTATCTCTCATGCTGAGTATGAGAAGATATCTAACAGGGAAACGGCCTATGACATATATGAGTCCTTGAAAATGACTCATGAAGGAAATGCTCAAATCAAGGAGACTAAAGCTCTAGCTTTAATCCAGAAGTATGAAGCCTTCAAAATGGAGGATGGTGAAGACATTGAAAAGATGTTTTCAAGATTTCAAACTCTTACTGCTGGATTGAGAGTTCTTGACAAGGGATACACCAAGGCTGATCATGTAAAGAAGATCATCAGAAGCTTACCCAGAAGATGGGGTCCTATGGTGACTGCATTCAAGATTGCAAAGAATCTGAATGAAGTTTCTCTGGAAGAGCTTATCAGTGCCTTGAGAAGTCATGAAATAGAGCTGGACGCAAATGAGCCTCAAAAGAAAGGTAAGTCTATTGCATTAAAATCCAATATCAAGAAATGCACTAACGCTTTTCAGGCTAGAGAAGAAGATCCTGAAGAATCAGAATCTGAAGAAGAAGATGAACTGTCCCTGATCTCCAGAAGGCTAAATCAACTCTAGAAGACCAAGCAAAGGAAGTTCAGAGGCTTCAGAAGTTCAAAGAAATTTGAACGTGGAGAATCTTCTGATGACAGAAGATTTGACAAGAAGAAGGTCATGTGCTATGAATGCAATGAGCCTGGACACTACAAGAACGAATGTCCAAATCTTCAGAAGGAAAGTCCCAAGAAAAAGTTTCATAAGAAGAAAGGTCTTATGGCAACCTGGGATGAGTCAGAAGATGATTCAGAAGATGAGCAGGCTAACTGTGCGCTCATGGCGACAGAAGATGACGGATCAGAATCTACATCAGAATCAGATTCTGAAGAGGTATTTTCTGAACTTACTAGAGATGAGTTAGTTTCCGGTCTAACTGAACTTCTGGAACTCAAGTCTCAGATTAGTCTCAAATACAAAAAGCTGAAAAAGCTATTTGAATTTGAAACAAAGAAGCTTGAGTTGGAGAATTCTGAATTAAAAGAAAAACTTTTAAATTTATCCAATAATGTTGGATCTCCTTCTGATTCAGAAAAATCCACTCCTAGTCTAAACCATATTCTGAAAGAATATGATTTAAGTTTCAGGAAGTTCTTATCTAGAAGTATTGGCGGAAGTCAGCTAGCTTCTATGATATATGCTGTGTCTGGAAACAAAAGAGTCGGCATTGGTTTTGAGGGTGAAACCCCATACAAACTTGAACCTGTTGATGAAATGAAACTCACATACAAGCCATTGTATGATCAGTTCAAGTATGGCCACTCTCATGATATTAGGCACACTTCACATGCTCAAAGTTTTCACATAACACACACCAAAAAGCATGTGACACAACCTAGGAAATATCATGAAACTCACATTAAGAATTATCATGCTGTTCCTCCTATTGCTTACAATGTTAAACCCAAGTTCAATCAGAACTTGAGAAAATCTAACAAGAAAGGACCCAAGAAAATGTGGGTACCTAAGGATAAGATTATTCCTATTGCAGATATCCTTGACTGCAAAAAGGACAAAGCACAACATGTCATGGTACCTGGACTCTGGATGCTCGCGACACATGACAGGAAGAAGGTCTATGTTCCAAGACCTGGTGCTTAAGTCTGGAGGAGAAGTCAAGTTTGGAGGAGATCAGAAGGGCAAGATAATTGGCTCTGGAACTATAAAGTCTGGTAACTCTCCTTCCATTTCTAATGTACTTCTTGTAGAAGGATTAACACATAACCTCTTATCTATCAGTCAATTGAGTGACAATGGTTATGATATAATCTTTAATCAAGAGTCTTGCAAGGCTGTAAATCAGAAGGATGGCTCAATCCTATTTACAGGCAAGAGGAAGAACAACATTTATAAGACAGATCTGCAAGATCTTATGAGTCAGAAGGTGACTTGTCTTATGTCTGTTTCTGAAGAGCAGTGGGTCTGGCACAGAAGATTAGGTCATGCTAGTTTGAGAAAGATTTCTCAGATTAACAAACTGAATCTGGTCAGAGGACTCCCTAATCTGAAATTCAAATCAGATGCTCTTTGTGAAGCATGTCAGAAGGGCAAGTTCTCCAAACCTGCATTCAAGTCCAAGAATGTTGTTTCTACCTCAAGGCCATTAGAACTCTTGCACATTGATCTGTTTGGCCCAGTCAAAACAGCATCTGTCAGAGGGAAGAAATATGGATTAGTCATCGTAGATGATCATAGCCGCTGGACATGGGTAAAATTCTTAAAACACAAGGATGAGACTCATTCAGTGTTCTTTGATTTCTGCATTCAGATTCAATCTGAAAAAGAGTGTAAAATCATAAAGGTCAGAAGTGATCATGGTGGTGAATTTGAGAACAGATCCTTTGAAGAATTCTTCAAAGAAAATGGTATTGCCCATGATTTCTCTTGTCCTAGAACTCCACAGCAAAATGGGGTTGTAGAACGAAAGAATAGGACTCTGCAAGAAATGGCCAGAACCATGATCAATGAAACCAATATGGCTAAGCATTTCTGGGCAGAAGCAATAAACACTGCATGCTATATTCAAAATAGAATCTCTATCAGACCTATTCTAAATAAGACTCCCTATGAATTGTGGAAGAATAGAAAGCCCAACATTTCATATTTCCATCCTTTTGGATGTGTATGCTTTATTCTGAACACTAAAGATCATCTTGGTAAGTTTGATTCAAAAGCTCAAAAATGTTTCCTTCTTGGATATTCTGAACGCTCAAAAGGCTACAGAGTATACAATACTGAAACATTGGTTGTAGAAGAATCAATCAATATCAGGTTTGATGATAAGCTTGGTTCTGAAAAACCAAAGCAGTTTGATAATTTTGCAGATTGTGATATTGATATATCAGAAGTTGTTGAGCCAAGAAGCAACGCATCAGAAGCAGAGCTTCTCAGAAGCAAAGAATCTGAAGATCAAGTATCAGCTTCTCTGGAGGATCTAAGCATTTCTGAAGAACCATCTGTCAGAAGATCATCCAGACTCATCTCTTGTCATTCAGAAGATGTCATTCTTGGAAAGAAGGATGATCCAATCAGAACAAGAGCATTCCTTAAGAACAATGCAGATTGTCAATTAGGTCTTGTATCTTTGATCGAGCCAACTTCTGTTGATCATGCTCTAGAAGATCCAGACTGGATAATTGCTATGCAAGAAGAACTGAATCAGTTTACAAGGAATGATGTTTGGGATCTTGTTCCTAGACCAGATGGATTCAAAATAATTGGTACAAAATGGGTCTTCAGAAACAAGCTCAGTGAGAAAGGTGAAGTGGTAAGGAACAAAGCCAGACTGGTGGCTCAGGGTTATAGTCAGCAAGAAGGAATTGATTATACAGAAACCTTTGCACCAGTGGCCAGGTTAGAATCTATTCGTCTATTAATTTCATTTGCCACTCAACATAACATCACTCTTTATCAGATGGATGTTAAGAGTGCCTTCTTAAATGGTTATATAGATGAAGAAGTTTATGTCCATCAACCTCCTGGTTTTGAAGACTCTATGTCTCCTAATCATGTTTTTAAACTTAAGAAATCATTGTATGGATTGTAACAGGCTCCCAGAGCTTGGTATGAACGCTTAAGTTCTTTCCTTCTGGATAATGGTTTCACTAGAGGAAAAGTGGACACTACTCTTTTTTGTAAAACCTTTAAAAGGGATATTTTAATTTGTCAAATATATGTAGATGATATTATTTTTGGAACATCTAATGCTACACTTGGAAAGGAGTTTGCTGAGTCTATGCAGGCTGAGTTTGAAATGAGCATGATGGGAGAACTCAAGTATTTCCTTGGAATACAAATAAATCAAACATCAGAAGGAACGTATGTTCACCAAACCAAGTATGTGAAGGAACTTCTGAAGAAGTTTAATCTTCTAGACTGCAAAGAAGCCAAAACTCCTATGCATCCAACATGCATCCTAGGTAAGGATGAGGTAAGTAAGAAGGTAGATCAGAAGTTATACAGAGGTATGATTGGATCTCTTCTATATTTGACTGCCTCTAGACCTGACATTCTGTTCAGTGTTTGTTTGTGTGCTAGATTCCAATCAGATCCTAGAGAATCTCATTTAACTGCTGTTAAGAGAATTCTAAGGTATCTGAAAGGTACTACTAATGTTGGCTTAGTTTACAGAAAATCTAAAGAATACAACTTAGTAGGATTCTGCGATGCTGACTATGCTGGAGACAGAATTGAAAGAAAAAGTACTTCAGGAAGTTGCCAATTTCTTGGAAGTCATTTGATCTCTTGGTATAGCAAGAAGCAAGCAACTATTGCTCTATCAACAACAGAAGCAGAATATGTCGCTGCTGCTGGTTGCAGTACACAGATGCTCTGGATGAAGAGTCAGTTGGAAGATTATCAGATATTTGAGAGTAACATTCCTATATTCTGTGATAATACTTCTGCTATATGTTTATCTAAGAATCCTATTCTTCATTCAAAAGCTAAACATATTGAGATTAAACATCATTTCATAAGGGACTATGTTCAGAAGGGTGTTATATCTTTAAACTTTGTTGATACAGACCATCAATGGGCTGATATCTTTACAAAACCCCTGGCTGAAGATAGGTTTAAGTTCATTCTGAAGAACATCAGTATGGATTTATGCCCAGAATGAGAAGATGAGAAGTTCTTATGTATGAGTATCTTCTGAAATGAAAATGGATTAATTTTTTTTAATCAGAAGTTCTGATTGAAATCTTCTAGAAATTATGATTCTGTTATTACTAACGTTTCATTGTCTAAGTTGATTCAGAACCTCTTTTAAAGCAAAAACAGCTGTAACGTTTTATCTCGGGATGGTAAACCTGTCGTTACTATTCATAGATAAGCGCGCGTGCAGTTGAAGGGACGCCGACCATAGGTAACTGTGCTAGTCACCTCATTAGTCTTTATTATCTCTCCTCACGTCATGTAACATTAAATGATATTCATCATTCGTTTCATTTTATTTTCTTTTAAATACTCTTCAAACACTTCTCCTTCCCTCTCATATTTTCTCTATTCACTCTATCTTTTTGCATTCATATCAAACCCTACCCGTTCATTTTCTGCAAATCCATCATGAACTCCTCATCAAGCCCAGGAAATCATGAAAATGATCAAAACAACAAGAGAAAAGCTGTTGAAACATCACCCTCCAAACCCAAAAAGATAAAGATCACCTATGACCCTCTCAAGGTGAATCCATTCGAGGCTATGCTTTCTGGAAACTATTCTAGACGTGTGTTTCATCCTCCTGGTGAAAGCTCTCCATCATCTCCATCTTCTTCCTCATCCTGTTTCCTTCTAGACTCAACTTCCTCTTCATCTAACCTTTCCTCTCCCTTAACCCATTCCGAAGAAATCTCTTCATCTTCACCTGCTGAGAATGTTGTCTCTGATAAAGATCGTGGAAGATCTGCATCAGAACCAAGTCTCCCTGACCCCTCGCCTGGAAGTCCAAGAAGCAGTCAATGATGCGCTTCACTCCTTCATGGCATGCTGGCACAGACTTTGTCTTAGCTAGGGTCTTAGGATTTAGTCTTAGCAGTTTTCGTTTCCTTGTTGCATCTGTTTGTTAAACATCTTCTTGTAATATCTTTTGATTATCAATGAAAAAGTTTCTTTGCTTTTACATTCCAGTGTTTTTGTTTGTCGTTTTATGCATCTGGATTTTTTTTCTTTTTGATGTTATGACAAAAAGGGGGAGAAGATAAATGATAAATGATTTGATTAAATCTATCAGTTGCTGGGTAAAGCTCCCACACATTTACTAACAAGAACTGCAAGTTCTATATGGTTTAAGTGTTTTGCAGGTATAAAGAAGTGAAGAAAATCTTCAAAGCAAACACAGAAGCAAAACCATGAAAACTGAAGCAAGCTGAGTGCTGTCAAGCTTCAGAGATCAGAAGCAAGAAAGAAGAATGAATCAGAAGCACTGATAATAGAATTTGATCCATATTTGTCTATTTGTTCTGACAAAATTCTATTTGCCCTGATACATATAATGTTATGGCTCTGATACATTATTTGCTCTGATACATTATTTTAGCCTATATGGCTCTGATACATATAATGTGTTCGAATATACATTTTATGTTCTAACTCGTTCATGCTGACTTTTGTCGTTTAGTTTTTGATCTGTAACATTTCAGGATGTAGAGATGCTCAGATGATGCTCTGGTACATTCAACAATGTTCTGATACAAATCTAGCATGAAGTGATGTTGGCAGAAATTCAAAGCTCTGAAGCTATCCGAGGGAAGCAGAAATCAGAAGCTGCGAATGTTCTAAAGATCCAGAAAACTCAAGTTCTGAAGCTGTCCTAAATGGAAGCAGAAATCAGAAGCTGTGAATGTTCAGAAGATCAAAGAAATTCAAGTTCTGAAGCTGTCCTAGATGGAAGCAGAAGTCAGAAGCTGTGAATGTTCAGAAGATCAAAGAAATTCAAGTTCTGAAGCTGTCCTAGATGGAAGCAGGAATCAGAAGCTGTGAGTGTTCTAGGGATCTAAGGAAATTCTAGTTCTGAAGCTGTCCTATGGAAGCAGAAGTCAGAAGCTATGAATTCTCTGAAGACAGAAGCTTATATGATCGTCTCTACCGAAATAATCAGGGAAGTCTTTTATTAAAGTTCTTCGAGTATTTATTTCAGGAGGAGATTATTTATCTCAGGGGGAGATTGTTAATCTCAGGGGCAGACATATTCATATGCTTATGCTATAGCTGTGTAATTTGTCTTTTGCCGTCTGTTCTTTCTGATCGCAAATTCATATCATTTATATATGTTTTTGTCATCATCAAAAAGGGGGAGATTGTTAGAACAAGATTTGTTCTGATCAATTATCTTAGTTTTGATGATAACAATAATATGAATTTTGCTTAAGATTATATGGTACTCTAATCCAATGCAATTTCCCTTTCAGGAAATATATAAAGAGTACGCATAATTCAGCGCTCAGAAGCTTTGTCTCAAAGGGTTCAGCATGCAACATCAGAACATGGTCTGGCAAGACATCAGAAGATGGTCGAAGCAGAATCAGAACATGGGTCTATGGAAGCATCAGAAGAACAAGAGAACAGAAGCACTGAAGTTCTGATGGTATCACGCTCAGAAGCACTTCAAGGTCAGAAGATCAGAAGATGCTATGCACCAAGCTGTTTGACTCTGATGATATTCAAACGTTGTATTCACAAACATCAGATCAGAAGGAAGTACAAGTGGCAGGCTACGCTGACTGACAAAAGGAACGTTAAAAGCTACTAAAGGCTACGTCAGTAGACACAGCGTGAACAAGGCTCGAGGTAGTTGACAAAAGCGTATAACATTAAATGCGATGCTGTACGGAACACGCAAAGCATTAAATGCATTCAACGGTCATCTTCTCCAACGCCTATAAATATGAAGTTCTGATGAGAAGCAAGGTCGACGATTTTAACGATCCTGAACGTAAACAACGCACATTAACTTGCTGAAACTCTGTTCAAATCAAAAACTCAGAATCTTCATCTTCATCAAAGCTCACTACATTGTTGTTGTAATATTTTAGTGAGATTAAGCTTAAACGATTAAGAGAAATATCACAGTTGTGATTATCGCTTTTAAGAAGCATTTGTAATACTCTTAGAATTACATTAAGTTGTAAGGAACTAGAGTGATCGTGTGGATCAGAATACTCTAGGAAGTCTTAGGAGTGAACTAAGCAGATTGTAACTAGAGTGATCGTGTGGATCAGTAGACTCTAGAAAAGTCTTAGAGGGTATCTAAGCAGTTGTTCCTGGAGTGATCAGTGTGTGATCAGTAGACTCTGGAAGACTTAGTTGCTGACTAAGTGGAGAACCATTGTAATCCGTGCGATTAGTGGATTAAATCCTCAGTTGAGGTAAATCATCTCTGCGGGGGTGGACTGGAGTAGTTTAGTTAACAACGAACCAGGATAAAAATAACTGTGCAATTTATTTTTTATCTGTCAAGTTTTTAAAGCTACACTTATTCAAACCCCCCCTTTCTAAGTGTTTTTCTATCCTTCAACCCCTTGTTCATCAGACTTATTCTTGTATATCCACTTGGTACCAATAATATTTGTTCCTTCTGGTCTAGGTACCAGTTCCCATACTTCATTTCTTTTGAACTGTGCAAGTTCATCTTGCATAGCATTGATCCAAAATTCATCTGTCAGAGCTTCCTTCACATTTTTCGGTTCAATTTTGGACACAAAGCAGGAGTTGGCTATGGTTCCTCTTGATCTGGTCATTATTCCACTGTTTAGATCTCCTATGATAAGTTCCTTTGGGTGATCTTTCTGAATTCTGATAGATGGGTCTTTGCTGGCTGCTTCAGGTTCGGGTTCTGAAGTGGTATCATTACTCACTTCAGGTTGGTTTGTCTGTTCAGCATGAATTTCAAGAAATGTTTTGATATTCTCCGTGACATCGAATTCTCCATGTTGATCATCAACAATAACATTGATGGATTCCATCAACACTTGTGTTCTGGTGTTGAATACTCTATAAGCTTTGTTGTTTGTGGAGTATCCCAAGAATATACCTTCATCACTTTTGGAGTCCATTTTCCTTCTTTGGTCACGATCTGTCAATATATAGTACTTGCTACCAAACACATGAAAGTACTTGACAGTTGGTTTCTTACCTCTCCAAAGTTCATAGAGAGTAGAGGAGGTTCCTTTTCTCAATGTTACTCTGTTGTGGACATAGCAGGCTATGTTCATAGCTTCAGCCCAAAAGTACATCGGTAGCTTCTTTGCGTGAATCATTGCTTTGGCTGATTCTTGTATAGTCCTTTTTTCCTTTCTACTACTCCATTTTGTTGAGGTGTAATAGGAGAAAAAAATTCATGACTGATTCCTTCAGTTGAGCAGAATTCAGCAAATTTGGCATTCTCAAATTCCTTTCCATGATCCCTCCTAATTCTGATGACACCACTTTCCTTTTCTCTTTGCAGTCTGGTGTAGAGATCCTTAAACACTTCAAACACATCTGACTTTTCTCTAATAAAGCTTATCCATGTGTATCTGGAGTAATCATCAACCACCACATATGCATACCTTTTCCTACCAAGACTTTCCACTTGCATTGGTCCCATTAGATCCATATGCAATAGTTCCAAAGTTTTGGAAGTAGTGAGTTGATTCATCTTTGGATGAGAAGTCCTAGTTTGCTTGCCAGCCTGACATTCTCCGCACACTTTGCCTTCATCGATCTGTAGTTTTGGAATTCCTCTCACAGCTTCCTTGTTTATGATCTTTTTCATTCCTCTCAGATGTAGATGGCCCAATTTTTGATGCCATAGTCTCACTTCTTTTTCTTTTTTTTCCATGGAGCATATAGATGAATGACTTGCGGTTTTGGGTTCCCACAAGTAACAGTTATCTTTGGATCTAACTCCTTTCATGACCTCTACATTTTCTTCATTTGTGACTACACATTCATCTTTGGTAAATTTGACTCTTAGTCCTTGATCACACTGTCTAGTTGAAGGGCTCCTGGATGTTCTAGTTTTCCTACCCCTTTGATCTCTCCTCTGGCTCCATCACCAAAAGTTACATATCTAGTGGAATGCGGCTTGATCTCTTCCAACAATTTCTTCATTCCTGTCATGTGTTTTGAACATCCACTATCAAAATACCAGTCTTCTTTGGTTGACACCCTCAAGGAAGTGTGAGCAATCAAGGCAGAAGCTTTGGCAACCTATTCTTGTTTCTTGATAGGGTTATGCTGCTTGAGATCGTCCTGAGCTGTTTGATAGGGGTAACCAAACAGTTTGTAGCAGAACGGTTTTAGGTGGCCAAACCTTCCACAGTAGTGGCATCTCCATCTTTGAAATTTCTTTTTTGTTTGGTTTCAGTTTCTCGTTTCCTGATGTGACATCGATGCTGACATTTGGTTGGCATGGTGAGCTTCAGGTTCTGACCTTTTGTATCCTAGATTGGGTTCAGGTTTATTCATAAAACCTAACCCAGACATATTCCCTACTTCATGTCCAAGTTCTAGAATCTTTTCCAGGGAGTCAGTCCCATTGTTTAGCATTCTGATTGATCTTGACATCTAATCTAGTTTGAAGTTGAGTGTGCTGACTTCACCATTGAGATTTGCTATGGTTGCTAGAAGTTCTTTCTTCTCGATTTCCAAATCTTATATAATTTTCTTTTGCTTCTCCCTTATATTACACACTTCGGTACTCTTGACACATAGATCATTGTATGAGGCAGCAAGTTCTTCAAAGGTAGGATCCTCTTTGCCGAATTTGTATTCAAGTGTACACACACTCGTTAGTGCATCACATTCCTCTTCCTTGATTGGGCTTCTCTTCAGCTTTGAATCTTCTGCTAGGATCATAGGTCTTGTTGATGTCATTGGAAGTGTTCTTAACATTGGGTTTGTACTTCTGATCAACCCTTTTAATCAACCTGTTGAATTGTTTTCCAAGCATGGCTATGGCTTATGATAGATTTTCATCACTTCCACCATTGCTTCCTTTTGAATTATCTTCTGTGTTGGAAACAAAAACTATGCTTTTGTTCTTCTTTTCAACAGACACAAATTCTTAACTCAAAGGTTTGTAGAGAACCACTGAGTTCGTCAAACTTCATGTTGCTGATGTCTTGGGCTTCTTCTATGGCAGTCACCATCATATCCAATCTCTTAGGCAGTGATCTGAGGATCTTTCTTACCAGTTTTTATTCATACATTTTTTCTCCTAAGGCTCCTGAGTTATTTGCAATCTCAGGGACATTCATGTAGAATTCATAAATGATTTCATCCTCTTTCATCTTGAGATTTTCAAACTTAGTGGTAAGCATTTGAAGTTTAGACATCTTTACCTTGGATGTGCCTTCATGAGATGTTTTGAGAATATCTCAAACCTCTTTAGCTAGTTCACAGTGTTGTACAAGCCTGAATATGTTCTTGTCAATTCCATTGAACATGGCATTTAGGGCCTTGGAATTGCCCAACACTAGCTCTTCTTCAGTTTTGTTCCATTGTGCTTCAGGAATTAGAACAGTGGTTCCATCTTCCCTAACCTTCTCAGGATGTTTCCATCCACTTTCCACAGCTCTCCAGGCCTTGCTGTCCACATATTTTATGACAGCTATCATACAAGGTTTCCAGTAGTCATAGTTAGAGCCATCCAGGATGGGTGGTCTATTCCCAAACACTAACAATTCTTTCTCCATAGTACTAGAATTTTGTTGTCCCTAGATCTCACCCAGATGTAAACAGGCATGGTGTCTGCTCTGATGCCAATTGAAAATTCTAGTAACTCACGCTTGATGTCGTACTGTATGTTATGACATCCACAATTAAATAACACAATATGTTAAAACAGAAACACATAAAAACAATAAAGAACACACATAATTGTTTACCCAGTTCAGTTCAAACAACATACTCTGGGGGCTACCAAGCCTGGGAGGGAATCCAATATAAGCAGAATTAATTCGGATTTAAACTCCCCCATTTACAACTCCTCACTTAAAACCTACCCAATGAAATTCCAATCTATTCCTAGACATGAGTATCTCCACTCACTCCCCCTCAAACACAACAGTGATTACAAGCAAACATTAAACAAATTCAGAGAGAAGACACACTTCAAAAACACACTTTGATCTGGTTAAAAGCTTCAATCAAGAGACACATACTCGTGTTTAAAAACTTAGAGTGATAATTAACAAACACAACCTATTCCAATACAATCATCAAAAGACAATTACTTGGAGTACAAGAGACAGCTACAGAACTACGGTTCATCACAATTAACAAATGCTCTCTCTATGTCCCAAATTAGGATTGCAGTCTTCTTATATGCAGCTCTTGGGCCTTGAGCTTTTCATGATTCAAATTAGGGTTAACCAAGTTAACCTAATTTACACGCCATCAGGTTGTTACGGAATGTGCTGTCAGCGAAATCTTCTAGACGAAATATTCAGCACACAATAAAAGGTTTCCTAAATTGTAGATTGAGAGAAATCAGGAAACACATTAATAAAATATAACAACCTCTACTGTCAGACAAGGATGTCATGACATCGGTCATGACATTCACTTACAGAACCTGTATTAGCTAAACACAAATGCAACCTTCATAACACAATATAAATCATGTCATGACATTAGTCAAGACATTAAACACCCAAGTATGTTTTACTACAAACTCAACCAACATGAAAACATCTACAATAAGGCCTTATAGCCCACAATCAAAAATAGAAAATGGTCGGAGGTTGGAAGAAAACCCACCAAGGAAAGCCCTACTATAGACTCTAAATAGTTGACCACAAGTTGCATGTAAACCCACTTCAGAACCAATTGTATTAGCCTTAACCTAAAGGGTCATAGGAGGCTGCCAAATAATTGTCACAATATTGTTTATTCTCCTATATTCTGAATGGGGTCTACTTGTGAAGACTCGTCTTCCGAAGACTCGGATTCTCAATCAAGTTATTATCAGACTCTAAATACATTTTGTCTTAGTCTGATTGTCCTCTTCTGATCTCGTGAAGACTTAGCAAAAATATGCATAATACAAAAGAAATGCAACTGATAATTCCTCTTGTAGCAAAGAAGTTTCAAATGGCCTCTCAACGACACTAACTATATCAAAAAGCTTTCCAACATCTCTGATGGTTCTTCTCTCAAAGCCTCATTTGTGCATGAATTCCTCTTTAACGAATCTCTTGTGTTCCTCTATTTAAGGAGGTGGAGATTTGAAGAAAATAACAACACTGCGTATTGACAACTAAACGAGATGTTAATTTGTCAAAACAATTGCACAAGCTTAACATAAGAATTATTAACTCTTGCATATTATAGAAATTCTTAAGTCTTAGAGTCTTTATGTGTTGTATTTCTTTTACACCTATGATTATATATCAAGTGTAATACTCAAATAGTCTTTATTTTTTACGTTAGATTGTAGAAGTCTCTTGCTTGCGTGCTTGAGAAGTTGAAGTCTCTTGCTTGAATGCTTGAGCATCTGAAGTCTCTTGAATGTGTGATTGAGCATTGAAAGTCTTTTACTTGTGTGTTTGAGAAAAGAAAGTCTATTGCTTGTGTACTTGAGAAAATTGTAACTAGTTGTGATTATAGTGAAAATCTCTTATAGTACAAGGAGACTGGACTAGTACTGATTTGTGGGAGGAACCATGATAATTGCTTGTGTCTTTTTTTCTCACTTATTTACCCTTGTATTCAGAATCTGATAAGAGATTTTTAAGAGAAAAAGAAGATAAGTTAACACAATTCAACCCCTTCTTGTGTTTTTCTCACCTTTAATTTTTTATCGAACGATCTAAGGTCTTCAAAAGCTTAATAGGCCAACGATAGACATGGAAATAATAAACTAATATATCCTGGATAATGGATTTAATCAGTTGAACACGACATATAATAGAAAGAACAATAAATAAGAAGTGTAACAGGCCGATTTTATTTTCATATTTAATTATTAGGTGTTTTATTTATTTAATTATTATTTATGTGGTAATTATTTATTTGTTGTATTTTGGTGATTAATTGAATGTGGGTGGTATTTAATTAAGTAAGTGATTATGTGAATACTAGTAGATATCTAATAATGGGCCTAATTAATTAGAAAGAGTAGTTGGGTGGGTCAAGCCCAATATCACAAAATAGAGTTAGTAGAGAATTGTGAGAGAAAACTTAATTACAAGAAGAAGAAAAAGAGAGAAATATAGAAAGAAGAGAAAAGAGGCTAGAGAAGAGTGGAAAAAGAAGAGAAAGAAAAGAGGATTGTGAGATTCTTGAAGATTGGATGAGATTGACTTGAGGTAAGGGTTAGAATCCAAGTTAATATATGTTACATGATTGGGTAATGTGTTGTTTGTGTAATCTCTTCATTTTTCAATTTCATGGATATGGAAAATGTTAGGGTTTGGTAGATTTCATAAGATTTTGTGAATCAAAGCATGTTTGATGATGTTTGTATGTGAACCCATGGTTAGAAACATGTTTAGGAACCTTATGTGTGCTAAATTACTGTCAATTGATGTATAAATTGTATGAGGGTTAGTGATTGTTGTATGAGGTGAATAGGGAAGGAAAATGGTTATTTTTGGGGTTTTACGCAGCATGAGTCGACCTATACAGAAGCTTGGGTCGACCTGAGCTAACCCGCAAAGGCAAAAATTCAGTTTTTAACAGCATGCGTCGACCTAAAGAAACCCAAAAAACCCAGCATGAGTCGACTCATGGTCAACCTGAGCAAATACGAAGGGGACAAACTCAGCTATGCGTTGACCTGAAGAAAGCTTGTGTCGGCTCACAGAATTCAAATTTTGGCAGATTTTGTAAAGACCATAACTTTTGATCCGTAACTCCGTTTTGTGCGTCGTTCGAAGCGTTAGGAAGCTAATGAGATTATCTATATGATATGATAGATTTGGTTGATGTTGAATGGTTTAATTTTGATTTTAATATATGGATAATATGTGATTATTTATGTGTGCATTATGAATTAATGACTTGTGGCTAATATTCATAGATGTGTTAAGTGATGTGATATCCATTAGGGGTGGCAAAGTGGGCGGCCCGCCCCGTTTAGGCTCGCTCCATTTAAGCCCGTCCAAAAGCGGGGTGGGGCGGGGCGGGCCTACTTAGGTGTCCGAGCTCAAAAGTCATGCCCGCCCCGTTTACTAACGAGTTGGCGGATTGGCGGGCCGGCCCGTCAATTTTTATTTATTTATTTATTTTATAATTTGATTTACCACATAATTTACAAAAAAATTAATTATAACCAAAAAGGTTGATAAAATATATTTTTAAAAAACGCACAATAAAACTTCAACATATCTTAAGTCCAAACAGTTCAAAAAATAAAACAAATAAAGATCAATTATAACAAAAAAATAACGAAATAAACTCAACCACAATAAAAAAGCGTATCAAAATAAATAAATAATCCATATCATTTTAATCTTATTTAAAAACTAACTACTAAAAAACTCAATTAAGCATTTACATAAAATAGACAGGGATAACAATTACACCGCATAATACATCACGGTGCATAAAATAGTACTGCATAGAATATCAACACCTAACTTTCTCACTAATTACTTCATATAAACTTTTATATTAACCGATTCCTTAATAGTTAAATCTAAAATTTGTCACACTTATAGACTCATCAAATTCCTCCTTTTCTTAAAATCAACATCTATTTATAACGAAAACATGTGAACTAATGTATTAACAACGTAATAATTATGCATGTTATACAACTTTTCTTTTATTTCAAGTTTTTCCAATCAACACATGTATTAGAAAGTTATAGAAAGAACGTTACAATTATAATTCAATTTGTATGTATAATATTTTAGAATACAATTCAATCAATATAATTCTAAGAGAAGAGTGTTATTTTTATAGTTAAAGTTGTTTTAATTCTAAGTAAAAAATAATCTTTTTAACAAAAAGCCCGCGGGCAAAACCCGCCCCGCCCCGCCTCGGCCCGGTTTTTTAAGCGGGTTAGGCGGGGCGAGCCTACTTAAGGTACCGAGCCGAAAACCTCAGCCCAGCCCGCCCAAAATGGCGGATCAAACGGACCGCCCCGGCGGGCCTGACCCGTTTTGCCACCCCTAATATCCATGATATGTTGGAATGAATATATATATATATATATATATATATATATATATATATACTATTTGAATGTGTCTTGTTTATAATGATCATTTAAATGTGTATGTATCGAGATGTGGATTGGATAATGATAATGCTAGGCTTGAATACATGTGATTGATTGATGTATGTTAAGTAATGCATTGTTTGGAAGTGAAATCATGTTGTGTATATTGTCCAATGTTAGAAAGACATGATTGTGTAGTTTAAGAGATAGAGATTGTCTTAAATGCATGAGTCTTGTTTTGTGGCACACTTACACAAGCATGAATCTTTGAAAGTGGCAATGTCGGGTAATCTCGCGGAGATTATTTGCTTGTCCCAAACCTATCGAGAATGGTTTTTGAAAGCTTAACGCCGAATGAAGCTTTGAGGTGGTTATCTAGTCTGTAGAGAATGACAACCGGCTTGCCAAAAATGATAATGGAGGGATCCACATGCACATTGCATAGAGTCACACTTGAGTCCCACATGTCGGTGTGATTTGTGTTTTGAGTGATTATGTGGTATGATTTGTGCGGATTGAATATTTGATGAGTGATGCATATATATGGAATTTGTGAATTAATAATTTTATACTTGATGATATTTCATTATTGGATTACAATTGTTGAGTGGGTAATTGGATATGATTACTTGTATGATGGAATTTGGTTGGTTGATTCTAAACATGTTAACCTTGATATATAGATATGAAAGCATGTTTCAAGAAGAGGGATGAATTGTGAAATGTGTGCTTGTTCATGTTTTGCATTTCCCATTATTATGTTTTCTATAATAATTTGAATTCTCACCCTTCTGTTTGAATGTTACTCTTTGTTGGGAATGTGCAGGTTCAGACGCGTAATAGCTTGTTTGTGGTTTAGCCGAAAAGCTTCTGAGTTTGTTGTTTGATTAGGTAGCGAGTCATATGCTCTGATCATGTAACACTTGGGGGGTTTCTTTTGACGTATGCTTATGTTTGGATATTGCTATTTTATATGTATTTGTGGATATCTTGGATATGTTGTTTAAAGCCTATGTAGCCTAGATCTTGAATTTCAAATAGTATGTTTGGTGATGTTATTTGAATTGGTAGATGAATATAGTATGAATATATTCAATCAACTTGTTGATAGCAATTCTATTATTCCGCGAGCGTTATGCATATTTTTATGAAAGCATGAGAATTTTGAATTGTGTTAGAAGATGATTAGTGCATATTATGAATGTTGTATGTTTGTTCTAGGTTTTCATTTTTATGAAAATAACATGTGACGCTCTTTTTCCTTTATGCATGTTAATACTCTGAGATTGTATGTTATATCTGGGGTTAGAAAAGGGGTGTTACAAGAAGTTCTTCAGTCACTTGAACACGACCTCATATTCAAACAACAATAAAAAGATAAAGAAGTTCTTCAGTAAGTTGAACAAAGGAGAAAATATTTTCAACCTCGAGGAGAAATATAAAGAATCATATTCCAACGAAGAAGATAACTAATGCTCAAAAGCACCCTACAAGAAAGATATGAGATAGAAATAAAAATCAGAATAACATATTTATTTATTTTTTGTAGGCAATACAGTCTAGAACCCTAAATAAAGATCATTTAAAGAAGAAAGCTAAAGTATACATCTTAAGTCTTTGATCCTAGAAAGTGAATGATGATGACAAATGTCAATGATGATGATTAAAACAACACTATTTGATAATTCCTCAATTTATAATTTATGATTATCAATAAAATAAATAAATATGTGATGGACTTATTTACCTATTTGTTCATCAACTCTCGCATCCGTTGTAATAGACCTAAAGGTCCCAGGTTTAATTCTCAACAACGATATTTTGCAGTTTATATTATTATGGCGTTTAATATACAACCACTGTAAGTTTTTATAACCGCTGCTTTTAAAAAATTTCCCATCTTTAAGCATGTATTTATTTTAACCATATCATAGAATTAAAAGCAATATGTATTACACTCATTTGTGAACTGGATATCAAAACTTGTATTGCATCAATGACACAATTCCATCAGAAACAAAAAAAACCTACAATGTACACATCATTACATCAAATTATGCATAAGAAGGGGTGGAAAGAATATCAAAGAATGGAAAATGAAATTTGAAAAGACAAAGAGATGTAATTATTCAACAGCTCATGGTACCTAGTCATCCAGAAGATTTTTCCAACTTCCAAGAGAAGAAAACGTGAATAATTAAAGAAAGAATAATTGGAAGGAAACTTGACATGCGTGAAATCGTTTGGCTTTTAGACTTTGAAATATCATAGAAGAGGAAGAATTAGCATAACCAATATAAAAGTTGAAAACCTTTTTTAAACAAAACATAAAAAGAATTTCATCTAAAGAAATCAGAGAAGAGGAAGAATCATAATGAGTACTTCTGCTGAAACTTCATCCAAAGAAATCAGAGAAAATGAGGAACCAAAATACAAAATGAGTATTTCATTCAATGTTGAGAGAACATAAGTTGTTGTGGTTGTAGAGGTCCAAGTCATTGAAAGAGGCCATGCTACCGAACCTTTGACACCTAGGAGGACTCTCAAGAAGAGGAGATCAAGAAGAAGAAGAAGGGTTAAAAGGTGAGTCATCATCGATTCTGATGATGATGATGATGATGATGATGATAATGATGAAGTAGATTATACTTGGTCAAACTTTCTCCCATCCAAAGGATTTAGATATGATTAATAAAAAAATGACCTTTTTGTAAATTTATTTAATGAAAATTTTATTCTATGGTTTCTTATTTCTTAGCTTAAGGTTACATCTAATCTAGGACTTTCTTATATAATTAAAAGGTTTCTTTTATGATTAATCTATGAGCTTTCATCCTATGCTACTAAACCTGAATAAAATCAAAACACAGTTACAATTTAATAGTTGTCATTAAGGTTCCTTTAACAGTTGTCTCTTGGTGTCTGTTGCCATTTACTTCCTTTAACAACACCAAAATCAAACAACCTAATAATGAGTTTGTAACTACACACAGTTATTGTCACAAAATCTGAATAAGAACAACCCAATACACATCACAATGTCATTATGTTAAAAAAGAAACCCTAGCGAAGAATTTTCAAAAAGCAGTACCATTACCACAGCGAGAGAGAACAAGAAATAAACAACAAACACATAATGGTAACGTACAATAAGTCGAAGAGGATAAATATTTTATTGTCGTCGTCTCGTTTGCTAGGGAGTCCTTTCGTGTTATGAACGAAAAAAATTGTATGTTATGTTTTTATTAAGTGAAAAGTATTTCACAACGGTTGCAAGAAACAACTGTAGTGAAGGGTTAAGATAAAAAAGAAAAGTCGCGCATTTACGTTGAAGGAATAAAATTTTTTAGAGCTCTGAGGTTCGAACCTATAAAACCTTGATTGTATCACCACAGTGCGATCATCAACCGTTATTATATCCTAACAATTTTTAATTAAAAAATAAAAAATATTAGCGTCTGAGTTTAGAGATGTCACCACGGTGTTTGGAGGAACCGTGATGACTTGGGCGTTGTTGTATGTGCATTTTGTAGTAGTGTTAGCTATCAACTATCAACTATCAGTCATTGACTACCAGCTATCAGCGCTGATAGCTAGCTATCAGTTAATTTTTCCAAATAGAATCATAATTCCGCTTTGATTATTCTTATGGGCCGCAACTATACTAGTGCAAGTTCGTTGATGAAGCAAGTCACCATTCATGGCGACTCCTTTTTTCATATTATTTAGTTTATTAAAGTGTCTTCAAAAAGTGAGCCATCCTCGAAAATTCATAGAAATTTTTCAATCAAAACTTGAAACTAGGATTTCAATAATAAATATGAAAAGAACACTAAGAACTATTTTAAAAAAATTAAAATAAAGGATAATATTTTTTATTTGATTGATAATAAATATTTCAGTGAGATTATATTATATAATTTTTTAATAGATAATAAACTAAAAGACTCAAATACTAATAAAAATTCATTGAATAATAATCCATAAAAATTAATAGTGTAAGTTCTAAATTAACTTAAATTAAATAATATAATTCTATCAAAATTATTAAGATTTTATTTCCCTTCCTTCCACTACTTTATGATTGTGTATTTAAATATTTAACTTCTTCCTCTATGACTCCTTGTTTCAGATGTTTTAAAACAATAATCATGTCACACACAGATATAATATCATAGAATAGTTATTAAAGGAGAATCTGAAATTGTTCAACAAGCACTTTAAAGAGATGTATATGGTTTAATCCACTTGGTCTATTTATAATAAAATGATGAGAGAAGAAATAATAACAACTGTGAGAAATATATTGCTGCAAGAAAGGTGTTTGATTAAATGGCAAAAAAAAGTTTGGTTTTGTAAAAGATTTAGAGACCAATAAAATTGATTAATTAAAAATGTTATTTCACTTGACATATAGGTCGGCTTTCACATTAGTGCTACATAGATTAACTCATTGTATTCGACTAATAGATTAGACCAAAAAAAAAAAAGGATAAACGTAATATGTCTTAAATAGTTTAGGATCCAAATAGTTTGTTTTAAAATTATGTTACCAAAATGAGTAACATGATTCGTACGTTTTACTTGAGATTCTTGTAATCGAGAAAATTCTTAAGTTAACATTGTCATACCCCAAATTTGTCCTACCTTTAATTATCTGGTTTACATTCATGTTTCATATAGGTCATTCAACTCATGCATTCATATCATGGTTACCAATCGAAGACTGGAAAGAAAGAGCCTTTATGGCAAAGAACTCCTGATTAAATATGAGGATCTGAGGTCTGGTCTCGTGGCACTATCCTTCTGAGGGCACTCTTGAATCAGCGGTTTTCCCACCTACAAGTCAAGGCATTGGTTGGGAAGTACAAGCTTGATGCTCATCTGATTATTCTGAATTAGGGTTTCTTTGACCAAAGTCAACCAGTTGACTTTCTGGTCAACATTTAATCAAGAACGAATCTTATGAGTGAGAAGCTTTCATATTGACCATGTAGGACACATTCGTTTGACTGGATCTGACTGGAGAAAATTTAATCGGGAATTTCATCAATAATCAGAGAAAATCAGAACAGTTGACTTTTGGGTCAAAATCAGAAGAATTATTCAAATATTGACTTTTGGTGGAAAACCGGTCAAATAAAGTCAAGGAAATGAGAAAAATCAAGAAATAATCAAAACTGCCAAATTTGGAAAGTTAGTTGAAATGGGAACTTGCCAAAAGAGGAAAGTTCTACACTTAAAGAATTTTTGAGTGAATTTCCAATTGGCTGGGCAGCTGACTTCAGGTTCGATTATCATGTTGAAAACGACAGAATTTTAAGACAAGCTCAATATCAAAAGTGTTCAAATCATAGCCCTCTACAATTCTCTAGTTGGGAGTTTTTCCATTTGAAGCTTGATTCAAGAGTTATGTTGGTTTGAAGTTAGAAGGAACACATTTGTTCAAGTCATACAGCTAGGCAAGAAATGCTGGGCAGCGCAGTCATTTTGACAAACACGTGGCGTGTCATATTTGAAGTTTATTCAAGAGCAATACAAGAGTCCATTGATCACAAACTTGACAACCATCAATTCTCCTCCATGCTCTTTACACAATAAGACAAGAATCAATCCATTTGGGGAAGTATTGAATCAATTGTGAAGCTCGAAAGTGATGACCTTGCCAAGGCAAGCATTGCCAAGAACTTGGGGCCAGAGACAAGGGCAGAGGCGAGGCATATGATCGAACACATAGTGGGCCAGTTTCAAATCCAATGCTAGAGAGATACGAGCATTGTATGGAGGCAAGTCTAGCACGAATCTCTTTAGCTCCACGCCCTCTTCACATTGATCACAAGATTGAGGCAAATGGTACGTTGTGACTCGATATAGAGATGCTTAAAGATGACACCCCATACTAGTGATAGATACGCATGGGATTAGCCAGTCCATGGTTGTTCTTGCAAGAGAGCATCACCCAAAGGCTGCAACTTGCAGGGAGTCCCACGCTTTGCCTTGTTTAGCCATGCACATGCTGCGTTTGAAAAAGGCACGTGAGAATCTACCACAAACATGTACACTTGCTTACTAATTTGAAGAGAAAATGCTAACCTACAGCAACACACCATAAGAACCGTGCACCTCATACACCATATATAAACTAAAACTCTTCACAACTCACAGTAGACACTTGATTTCTCTTTCTCCACTCTCCTCTCAATCTTTCCTTCTCTCTCTCGGTTCTCTCTTCCCACCCTACTTCAAAGTTTGTTGCTAAATTGTAACAAACTTCAACCACCATAACCACCCTCAACCACCATGAACAACCTCTAACAAACTCCGATCAGCACCTCCATTCTCTTTCAGCCACCACCTCTATCTCCATCACCTATCTCCTTCGATCACCATAGTCACCTCAACGCAAACGTAATAATGCTCATCATCACAATGCTACGATTCGGAGTTTAACAATCATCATCTCAGTCACTTCTTTCGCGAGAGCTCGAGCATTGAAGGCTGAGTTTATTTCTCGGTGGTGTGAAGTATTCCATGCGCATTCAGATCTACAACGCGGAGAGCTGAAGGTTTCAGAAGATCGTGATCCAAGATTCGTAGCAAGTAAGTTTCTGAACCTGTTCGCATCGTAGATGATATGCCATAGGTTCATACACATGAGTATTAAACTTTGAATTCTTGATGTTTGATTTCTGTTTGTGATGAAACGATTGGTGTTTGATAGCTTAAACTGCATATTCAAGTTCTAGATGACATGAGAGTCGTTTTGGTGCAAGACTTGTGCGTTTTAATGAAGTTTCAACATGTTAGGGCTTTATAATATGCCTCGGTCTAGAGAATAAGGATAGAATTAGAAGAATCTAAGGGTAGATCCATGATCGGCATGAGATTCTGATTCGAAAGGTGCCTGCTTTTTTTGTTTCTGGAAAATTACTTACAGCTCCGCCGCTGCTGTCATCGGAGAAGATGACCGGAGCTTGGCTCCGGCGTCTGCTTGTTTGCTTTGAGTTTCCCCTGGAGCTTACGTGTCATCACGTTAATGGCTAAGGCTCCCATTTTATTTCATTTCCATCTTTTATTCAATGATTGACGAGTGTGTTGTTCAATTCTGATTGGTCCATGAATGCATTTTGTCTTATGTGACTTAAACTCCACCTTGACCAGTTGATGCATGTGTGTATATTTGTTCACGTTATGTTTTAATCACTAAATAACAAAGTGCAATAATAAATAAAAATGAATGGAATGCTGATGTTAGTGATTGGGCCACGTTTTGCTTCAAGATCATTGGGCCTGAGTTCTTTTCAGCATCACACACCCTTTTCACCAACACACCACCTGCTATTGGACTGGGCTTTAGCGCGCCCATGCTCTTGCCACCCCCTGTTTCTGGCCCTGTTCTACCTTTACATAATTTTAATTCATTCGAAAATGCTAATGCACCCCCTGGTAGCTTAGTTCTAGTTTCCATTTAATTTTTTTGTTTTCTTTTATTTTTGCTTCTTAAGCCTTTTTTAAACCAAATAAAAAAATGCATAAAATCAATGTTAGATTTTAGGTTCACTTCACAATAGTTTTTTCCTTTTTACTTTCTAGTTGATAAAAACATGATAAGACCTTTAATAATTTTGTTAGATTTTTAGGTGATCATTGACATCAAAAGACTCATAAAAATAGTAGTATTTTAGATTAATTTTTGAATAGTTTCCTTTATCCTTTTATCTCATTTACATGTCAATTTTGGTGTAATTCTTATGTGACTTTGTTACTTGTTTTGGCCATATTTTTGGCCTACTTTGTTAATACCACTTGTATGCTTCTTTTAGAATCTATCCCATGTTAACATTAGGATTTAGACTCGTATAGACAACTTAGACTAGAATTTAAGATTAGTTCCCTGTTTCATTCTTTTTCTTTTCAACATTTAAAACTTAATAAAAGGAAGATGCGAATCACATTAAGAAAGTGATAGAGAAATGAGTGGGATTCATTCCCTAATCTGTTTCTCAATCACTTAGTGGCATAGAAACGAGTGGGATTTATTCCCTAATCTGTTTCTCGGTCACTACCTAATGGGAGAGAAATGAGTGGGATTCATTCCCTAATCTGCTTCTCGATCATTATACATTTTTATGTGATTCGAATCGCAAACAAATTCCCCTTAAAAAATACACAACCAAAAACACTTAAAACACCTAACAATGGTTCAGACTAAAGCAAAGTAGAGAAAGTGGTGAGTGGCCCGGTATTGGGAACTGTTCACCACTCATCTACCCTAAAAGACACCAACCAATCATTTCTTTTTCTTTTGCCTCGTTGGCATTTAAGGGCACCGTTATCTCCGCTCCATTGCATCCTAGGCTGTCCCCTTATGCAAGAGCGCGAGCGTTAACTCCGCCCAACTAAAAAACACAAAAACAAACAAAAAATCTTTAGCCGAGCTACGGTAACTCTGAATCCTGAAAAGGATACGTAGGCAGCGGGGTAGGGCCCGTGCGAGTACAATTCTTTATTTTCCCTACATTTTGCATTCATCCAAATTTTAATGTGTTATGTATTGTATTTCATGCGATTAAATGTCGTTGTTTTACGTAGTTAACGTGGCATCCCTTTTATATGTTGGAATTTTTGTAACTCTGATTTTTATAATATTCACCAGGTAGAAATGGGGTGTTACACAACCTCATAAGTATGAACCGCGCATTGTGACTCAAAAGATCACTGATAATGCTTATATGGTAGCTCTCCCGAATTTCATGAATATATCCATTACTTTCAATGTTACTGATATTCGTGAATATCAAGTAGATGAGGCTCTTTCTTAAGAAGGGAACATGGGGTCGAGTTCTTCAGAGGGGGAAGAGACTGATTTAGGAAGATTTTTTAAGTCATCCGAGTTTATTTCAGGCCCAAAAACAATATTTTAATATTTTTTGCAATTTTTTATTTTATTTTTGTTTTGGATTAAAAAAATCTATTAGAGTTTCTTTTTTGTTTTTTTATTATAAGCCAATTAGGGTTTCTTTTCTTCTATCTTTTTCGGTTTGAGTCAAAGATCATAATTTGATATAATAAAATTTTGTATTTTTTTATCTCGTGGATTCTAGAGTTTATCTAACAAGTTTTATGCTTGCAATCCTGTATTCTCGTTCTATATTTAGCGTTCGCTAATCCCTAATATTTTCAACTGTGTCAATTATATATATTCATGAAATCTTGAAATGGTTTTGTGTATACATTTCTTCTAAAATTAATCGAAACTCCAGTATGAAATCTTGAAATGGTTTTGTGTATACATTTCTTCTAAAATTAATCGAAACTCTAGTATGAATGGTCAAATATAATTTGAGGTAAGAGGCAAGTATACAGAGAAAAATGAAAACAATAATATTTGCTTCTTATTAATAAATTGGTAATTAAGTAGTTCAGATAGTTCATGATACATACAAAATAAAAAAACAATTCAAGTCTCACAACAAAGACACAATAATTAAAGAAAGAAAACAGTGAAAAATATGTTATAAACAAACACATAAGCAGTAAAAAGAGCACTTGACCTATCATAGGTCTTATTTAGAATATTGAACATACTATAAAAAGCACGACTGATAAGGCTTCGCTATTGATTATAGTATGTGTGACCCGTGAAATGAAATCAAATTACTAGCTAGGTAAGAACCTAGTAAGTAATCACTCTTTAGTAAGGAGTTCTTGAAGCTGTCTCTCAAGTGAATATGCGGGGGCAGAGGCATTAGCATCCAAAACAAAAACTCCAGCTAGTGATGCACGGCTAAGGAGGTATTTACATCCGTCAACAATTAAACCTTGTGATTCAGATGGAATACCTGTATAGGTGCTGACTCCTGCCAAGAGTTTAAACTCCGTATCATAATCAGTAACTAGTTTCTTAAAAAGACTTACAAACTCATCCCTTGAGGAAAAATACTGATTGTAGAACTTGTAGTCAATCCAGTCAATATTGTCTTTGTTGACTAGATACAGTTTGAGGTAGTGGGGTTGGAGTAACTCTGTTGGAGCAATGGACACTATTTTCATGGATTTGGAAACATCCGGATCTTCCTTGAGTTTTTGTATGACCTGCCCTATGCAGTTTGAAAAGTCGTCGACACTGGAAGTGATGTTTTCATAGTTAATATCAATACCGTCAATTATGTTATCATCGTCCATGACTTCGTTCTCGTAGTCTAGGATGATCTCTTTGATTGATGATACAGCATTCGTAATCCAGTCTTCATTATTCTGAGGGTTGAATTGATATTCATGGCCATTGCCTCCTATGCTTATTACCACTTTCACTTGCCTATGCAGTTGCTTGAGTTTAGCCACATTTTCTGGGCTAAAGTTCTCAATGCTCCAAGTGCGGTTAAATTCTCCTGTGCCTTTTCCATAAACATACAACTCGGTTGCAAAGCCCAGAATGAAGTGGAATTCTTTGATGTTGTCGTTGATCATGTTTGCAGGAAAATCATCTATATTATCTTCCATGCCAATGTACTCTCGGAAAATGGTAGGCTTCACATCAGCATCGATATCAGAATCTGATGACATTGTGATTTAATTTCTTTTTGAATGAGTATTTGGTTGGTTGTAGTTGGAATGACCAACTTCTCATGCCATATTATACGCCTGCGAGTCTTTTTTTAATAAGGCTTCTATTAATAAGTCTTCTTGATGTCATGCCATTTTATCACTATGCAATATAAACTATTAAACAAAGCGACTACACAATAACGACGGCAATATGAAAGTTGAAAACTATATTAGCAACATACATGACTAGACAAAAACGAAGGGTGAAGAACGTTCCCAGCTATATGAATAACTTATGCAATATTCTCAACATGACAAATTCTTCTTATGTCATCCTTCATACTTTACTATAAACCCTAAGACGTAATTAATATTTTATAGACCAAAGCTTTCAATTTGCTTACGGACAAATTCAGCCCGTCACCACAAAAATAAAAAATAAAATAGAAAACTAATTATTGGAAAATTAATGTATTTTAAAGTCCATATTCACAATATTCACAAGTGGAAGTTAGGTCAAAATCAGACCAAAACATTATTCTAGCTTTTTAGCTTTTTTTAAGAACAACTTTCAACAGCGGAAGTTCAGTGCTACATCAGTATAGTTTGTTGTGCTGCTGTCCAAGTTATTAAACTTTGCCGCCCATTATTTATTTTCTTCCTCTACTTTGTTATTCACTAATTTTGTCCTATAAATAGTTGACTTATTTCTCATGAAATAATATATCAGAAAAATTATCTTCTTCTCCTCCTTTCTTTGTTCCTGGGCAATATATATTTGAGATTCTCGCTAGTTCTTAAGTTCCTGGTTATTGCAACCAAAAGGTGTTGTTTATTCCTGGGAGTGTTTAGGATAATACCTGGATAAAACTCTTAAGGACAGTGAATCTAATTCACGACTTAGCTCGGTTACTTTCCTTAATTTATTTTATGGTTTCGTTACTGTTGAACTTGTTTTTTTTGCTCTCTGAATCCAACAATCTTGAGAATTTTATCATTTCCAATGGAGAGCCCTAACCGCAACAACGCTTAAAATTCTAACAACACATTCGGCAGCACTGGTTCTATTCCTGTCTCTGCCATCGGTGCTGCTCCAGGCCCTCATTACGCAAAGCCCTTCCCTGATGTCTCGAAAATCGAAGTCTTTGAAGGCTAACATTTTCGCAAATGGCAAGAAAGGATTTCCTCCACTTTAGACATGCACGGAGTTGATTCCGCACTCATTGATCCGCGGCCGGATTCCCTTGCTGATCCAAAACAGATTTAAAATTGGACATATTTGAACAAGGTATGGCGTCATGTTGTTCTTAGCACTTTACTTAACGAGCTCTTTGATGTGTTATGTTCCTACAAGTTAGCAAAGGAAATTTGGGATTCCATGATTCTAAAGTATACTTCTGAAGCTATTAGGAGACGTAAATTTATCATAGGAAATCACAACAGGTGGAAAATGACTAAAGATAAGAAAATCATAACTCTAATCAATGAGTATCACAAACTCATTGCAGACTTGAAAAGCGAAAACATAATTTTGCCAGATTAATATGTTGTTGGACTTCTGATTGAAAAACTACCTCAATCAAGGAACGACTACAAACAATAGCTGAAACACAGAAGCAAAGAACTCTCACTTGATGACCTAATCACTCATATCATTATTGAGGACACAAGTCAGAAGGAGATCGCTGGAGCAAGAGCAAAGGCGTTGGCCACTCGTGCTAATCTGATTCAGCAAAAATCAGACAATAAGAGGTACGCAACTAAGAAACCTGATCAAAATATCCATAA